>NC_044056.1:4365046-4467546 GCF_902167405.1 Gadus morhua | reverse complement strand
TATTCTCCGGGAAATAAATGCTCCTGCAACGTGTCTGTGAGCTGGGAGAACGAACGTAGGCGACGGTCATCGCAAAAACACAATCCGATGGAGATCTGCAGAGAAAGTCCCGTTGAGTCAAACTCGCACCGTTTTTTTTACCCGCCGACGAGGGGACGAAAACCATACAAGAAATTATATATGCAAGACTTTTTTTTTAATATACTTTTGTATGAAAAAAAGAAGGAACTAAAACGAAGCAAACGTTTAAGACAGACATACCAGTTAGTTTCAGCAAGTTGAATGACAATGATAAAACAAGAGATGCAGGCTAAATCTGACCTACGGAACAACAGCTGAACACAAGGAAAAGAGCGCGAGGCTACCACTGCTCCTCCACTCAGCTACCTAGTCCCGCCCACTGATGTTAGATAAGTAGCCATATAATCCCTTTTCCCTGATAATCCATTTTAAATCAGAATCCTCGAGTCTATTCAGTAGCCTGAATGACAATTTCCAGGTTTTTTGTTCGAGATATTCAGTCTTAAATAAGTATATTTAAGATACATATGTGTAATAGTTACCATAGCCATAATATCCATCCGTGCAGTCACTATACATTCCATGTTTTTGTACAATGACCAGTGGAAGGACAGTGTTATACTGAGGTGTAAGCTCAATCGCACACTTCAGCACAGCAAAACGCAGGCGTACCAAACAATTAGAACCGTGTAAAAAGTGTAAAAAGTGCCTGAGTGAGTTCATAGTCATTAAGCATGAACTGCCTGAGCCGTAGTTCAACCAAAATGATAGCAGTGGCCCTCACGGTTCATACTGTGGTGTGACACGTGTCCCACTCCCAGCTGTAGAAGCTTCGCCAGAAGAGTGGGCCAACTGCCTGTGCCTGATGTGACGGCAGAACGAGGGCCGCAAAATGTCAAGGCTGCACACTTCACGGCGACGTTACTTTCTACAGGAAAAAAAAAATTCAGGAGTTAACACCATTCTCTACGAGTATTATTATAATTATAACAAGGATTTTCTTTTAATAGTTTTATACTTTACGTCATATGTTTATACATTGAGGACATTTTTTATCCGAGGGTTTGTTGTTTTGTAAATACGAATTGAAAAATGTAATCATTTTTTGAATGGAAAACATTGCCATGGGTTTATTCATTCAGTTTGACGGGGGGCCCGTTTTGTTCCTTTTTTACCAGGAACGATAGAATCATGGGTGTGTGTGGTTGGGTTCCACTCCCAGCCTAAAAAGGTACGGGGTTCAAATCCCAACCCCAGAACGACACCTCGGAACCCTCAAGAGTCAAAGGCCTGATCCCGACCTGCTCATTAATGACACATACGGGCCGTTTGTAAAGGTGTCCACTATGATATCCGAATAGAGCACCCAACACAACAAAGTCATTACTGTCGGCTCCACATTCTGATTATTGGCTCCTATCCGTTGTTTTTGTTGTTGTTGTTGTTGAACAACCGATGCTGCCGTCTACTCACAGTCCTCTCCATCATTCCCGTCCGAGACACACACCGCTACGGCATATGGCGTGAATTGCTTTAAAACGGCCGCCCGGTAAAAAAAGAAGCCATATTGATCGCACAGATTATCTGCCACACATGAAGGACGGCTGCCAGCAAGACGGCTCTCCAGAAAAGCCACATCGACGCAGCAAGAGAGCGCTCTCTGGTTTACCAGGGGGGGGGGGGCTAACTGATTGACAGACAGCAGACTTCCGAAGGAGGGGAGCTGAACCGGAGCACAACAGGGGGGCCTCTCCTCCTCTCCTTCAGACACCCTCGCCGCGATGGCTGGCAACCTGTGAATGGAGTCTATCTGGGGGTACTTATTCCCTGCCTCATCTCCGGGGGTTTAAAACATAGTTTATGCTTAATGGCTTCTCTCATTAGCCTCGCCCAGAAAAACACACTCTGGTCATTACTGGCCACATTTGCAGTCAGGCGTCTTGCCGAAATCTCTTGTTTGAGTCATCCATCGTGCCGAACGCAGCCCCCTTCCCCAGCCGTCCTTAGTTGGCAGTTGGCCTCACGAATGGAGGAAAAGTCCAAATCTTTCTAATTATCGGCAACTATGTCTGTATCTGGCACACGGTGTCGGCACCGGTGGGTTTGACGGTGCTGCTTTATGGGTGTGGCGGGAAATGCGATCTGAAGCGACATCCATCATGTTTGGGCTGCCAAGGCTGCACGGGGAAGCACATACGGGAAGAATACTGCACGCTAAGAAGTGTGTGCTCTACCTCCGCCGCGTTAACGACATAAATTTGGCTTCTGTGGAAAGAATTAAGACCCCCATGTCTTGTACAATTTTATACATTTTTATGTTCTTTTAGTATTTTTATGCTAAACAGCCTTGTGAGTTCAGATGCCATGTCATATTGGAGATAGGGTTAAAGCGTCTTGGAGGTGTCTCAAGGACGCCTCCGGGTAGACTCAGGGGGGGGGGCATTGGGGTTCGTGCCCTGTACCTTGTGGCTTTGAGTCGTACGCCTCGATAATCCTGCCCCCAGGCTTCGTGGTTCAAAAGTTCATCGGAGAAGCCATTGTTTAACTTTGTCACGATCTTGAGGAAAACTTAACTTAGCTAAAGTGTGAGCTGAATCGCAGTTCGTTCCACGTTGGGCCTTGGAACGGACCCAGCCCTGCTCTCTCAAGATGGTGAATACTTTATTTACGCCGGAGCCAAGGAGTGTGGGTGTGTTGCACGCAAGCCATCCTAGTAGGAAATGGAGAGAGCGTGGGCGGGAGAGCATGCTGGCTGTCTTTTGTCAGCCGCTCGGTGCCATTTAATAGCCTGTAAACCCCCTTCTGATGGGGAAAAGAACAGGCAATTAGCATACTGAGTGGATTACAAGATTGGTCTGACTCCTGGATTAATGTGTGCACTTAATCTTCTCATTGCTAAGCGATTCTTGGATATAGCCATTCAACACACTATAAACCCGAGCTCAAACTTTACATGGAATCATTTATTTCCTGGCACCCCCCCCCCCAGCGAAATCAAAACACTACCTTGTGTATTTTTACAGCTTCAAATAAATATATATATAAATATACACGTATTTAAATATATATAAAAATATAGGTGACATGTCTGTGTGAAACTAAGTTTGTCGGCAACTCTCGCATGTCCTTGAACATTAAAGTCAACCAGTTTCTAGGTCACTAAAATATAGCTTTGCCACACACGTCGCTATCATCCCGGAGAGCTCCGCGCCACCGTCTGCAGCACCCAGCGATATTCTTAGAGCAGCGCTCCTCATCTTAAACCCAGGAACTCAGTCTTCATCTGCTATCTCCCCCTGCCATCGCTTCTCAAATCTCTATACCTATTCCCCTGGCTTTGATATGATCTTTAATCCATGGCTCTCCACCTCTCCCCTTAAATCTTCCTACCCGGGTCTGGGTGGCAGAAAAAAAATTAAAGGCGGCGATATCTTTTCAGCGCTGTCCCTCAGTGCCCAAGGTGTGCTCTCCTTAAGACCGCCCTGTCTTCATATCTTCACGCGCGCGTGTGTGTGTGTGTGTGTGTGCAGACACATAGACATGACAACTAATACCCTATTGCATGATTAGGACAAGAAGCCATTAAATATTCACATATGGCGCTCTGTTAAACGATCTATTTGACTATTAGAAGTAAAAGAATACAACCACTTCTAAATAATCCCCTAGCACACAAAGCAGAGGAGCTCTGACATGATCACAGAACACATCGTACCCCTGCGTCTAAATATCCTCACACATTGCCATCTTTGCAGAAACCCATCACCGCCGCTCCCGAAGATTGAAAGCTCTCGCAATTTGTTTAAAAGAAAAAAAAAAACCCATGCTGATTCCCGACGCTGTGTGAAGAGGGGACAGATGGCCTCCTCGCCCACACCAGGATTACCGCCCGGAGGTTGTACAACTCCATTACCTGCGCCGCGTCGCCATCGGAGAGACGCGGAGCGCGACCGAAATGAAATCGTGATCTTCGCTGACTTTGGTTACTGACGCAGGGATCGAGAGAGAGATTGCTGCGGAGAAACAAAGCCACGGTCCTTTACCCTCTACTAACACTACAAATGCATTCAGCCCGTCACCTTTTTTCCAACAGGCGTGACGCGGATGAGGCCTTACAAGCATTTCTTCCGAACCGTCCCTATTTGATGGCATCACCCACGGGTGTGTCGTGTCCACCCGATCCACCCATCAGCCATCTGGGTGGGCACACCTGTGATGTCACCAAGGGGCAGATTCTGAAACGGCTTTGTAATGGGGCTGTTTAGCATCACACCTGGTGGGAAAACAGGAGCACTTAAAATCAAAGTGTTGATCTTCCGAAAGATGCCGATGAGTACGTTTACCCCCCCCCCGCCCCCCCATCCTGCTCACTCCACCTTTAACGCTCTCGTGAGAATGTCCTATCACTTGTGAAGTGTCATCACCTGATCCCTTTGTAATGTCATTTGCGTGAGAGGAAGTGTACAGGTTCAGGGGATCAGCAGTAGTCTGTGTGCATTAGCCCACCAGGCAATGACCTCCAGAACAGTTCAGCTTCATATTTTCCAGAATGGGACTCTGTCTGCAATGGCAAAGCTTGACGCATGCAAGGAGTTTCACGCCCGTTTCCAGGCACTGTCAATGACAGTACAGAAAAATAGTGAATTGTTGAATTTTGTTTGCTGTTATCGCATTATATTACTGCAATTTAGCTTGATGAATGGTCAGATTTGGTTTAAATTTAGGGCACTAAGTTGATTTAGGTCAGGGCAGTAACACGAACACAATCCCACTGAATTTCACTAAAACAACATAGAGACCTTCAATGTTAATTTAGGTTCATAAGAACACAATGACAGGTGCATCCTAGAAGCGATGCCTGTCACTATTTTTCATCACTATTATCAATTGTAAGCTTCTTCGTCACCAGATTGCCGTTTTCCCCACTAAACGACGCCACACGCGTCGCATACATCACTTTAACGAGGGTCATCCAACCACAACTAATGTGTAATACCGATTATTATGATGATGATGATGATGATGATGATGACATCAGCTGGTGTAATCTTGAAAAAGTAGTCCTCATACGCAATCCATACCGTTTTTCAAAACCGACCCATGTGAAACCGCGGCAGTCGGCGGTACCAGGCATCCTCTCCCCCGCTCCCTGCCTGCCTCCCTCCCTAACTCCCTCCCTCCCTCCCTCCCTCCCTGCCTCCCTCTAACTCCCCCGAATCCCGTCCCCTCTAAACCACAGCTACAGATGTGCCACGCAAGTCCCGCGGGACGGGCCTCCACTCACAGACGAACAAGCACCTCTAAAAGATGATTTTGTTTGCTCCCCGCCGTAATGATCTTCATTTCCCAGGGATGCGGAAGTGCTCTCCATGCTCATCAGGACAGGGAGGGGGGGGGGGGGTGGGGGTAGTCGAAGCCGGGGAAACAGAGGGCAGCTGCTGTTGCTGGCGTCGTTGAGAGCTACCATGCTTCCTGATCCCTGGGTAATGAAGACGATTAAAAGGGGGCAAACAAAAAGAGGATTCCGCCGCCGCCGACGCTAGCTGCCTAGCTCAGGGGTACCGCGAGCAGCTGTCGTTGCATCGCCGTTTCCGCACCCCCCCCCCCCCCCCCCCACCCCCCCTGCACTCGGATGCCAAAAGTGTAGAGCGGAGAGACTAGACACTTGGAAGAGTTAGCGCCTCCGTGGCGAAACCTTGGGGGAACAGGGGTGCCCAGATGTGGTTGTGATGATGAGGTGGGTTGTGGTAGTGGTTGTGGTGGTGGGGATGTTTTGAAGCTCTTTCCTATTCCCTAGTTGTTACACAAATAGGGAACCTTCCACAACTTCCCTTTCACACTGGATTTTATTTAAATGTACTCCTTTATATAAAATATTATTATAGGTTTAACATTTAACTTTAAATACCTAACCCCATACACATCAAATAATGCAGATGTTTACTAACTGTTTGTTTACTGTTCCACTATATGTTCATTATTCGTCTCATATTTTTCGGATTTTTATGATTTCTTTTTTCTTATACTTGGAATATTTATTTTCGCCTTTCTTTCTGCTGCTTTAACCACCCCAATTTTCAACAAAGCGTTAACACACCTCATCTTATTTTAAGGCTCTCGCTCTTTGTCAAATTCGACTGGGTGATTCATGTGAAAGGGGTGAGTCATCGCACCAGCTTGCGTCCCGAGACTGAATTCTCTTAATTTTTGGCGTTATATGAAAGCAAGCATTCCCGCTACATTAGCAAATGTCATTTAATTGACTGTATATAATTGTTACCAATTATCTTTTTCTTCATGAGGAGTATCTCGTGGGCATTGGAACCTTCATCAGGCCTTGCTGCCAACATCTGTGTGTGTGTGTGTGTGTGTGTGTGTGTGTGTGTGTGTGTGTGTGTGTGTGTGTGTGTGTGTGTGTGTGTGTGTGTGTGTGTGTGTGTGTGTGCCCGCAGTGCACTCGCAAGAAACGCTGACGCAAGTGCTGAGCTATAGAGTGTCCGCTCGCACCCCAGGGTGCACATGAAAGCACCCCCCGTGAATGGGTGTTTAATCAGCGCGTCAAGAATAAAAAACTTGCGTGCAGCACTAGTCCGCGGGCTCCTCACCTGGTTGACATCTGCTGAGCGCAGCGGTACGATGGGGCCCGCCATATTAATCTGACCCGCCATCTCCACGTTCAATCTTTTCGATTTTACATTCCCTCAAAACAATACACATTACTTTTGCAAATGAGATGAAAAACAACATGGAATGCACTTTTGTATTCAAAAGTTGTCGCATCCATCAAAAAGGCGGTGTGGAACCGTCGACTCGATTTGCATTGAAAAAAACCCGCTGGCTTATGTTCTCAGAGAATGGGAGGGGGGAATGCATAACACTCAATCTCGGCTGGTATTGATATATGTATTTTCCCCGTGTTTCAGTTCAATGTGAATCCCTCTCTCAGCGCGTTTACTGCTGGCTCTGCAAACAGAGGGTCAGAGATTACCACAATTTTCCATCCTTTCCCACAGCGATACGAAGCCGAATGCACGCCCCGTCTGCCTAGCCTCATAAAACAAATGTGTTTTTCAGTCCTACCAGCGGGCCGCAGCCCAGACAGCCTTCGGCTTTACCCGACTGCAACACGAGCAAAGGGAAAAAAAAACGTGCCAGGTGTTACCACCGGGGATCCCGGACTGCATCTTGAAACGCCCCTACGTCAGCGGCAGTTCATTACTTATGCTTCACCGCCATCTGCTTCATCCCAGACGGGGAGATGGATGGCACATCTCATTCTCTCCAGCAGCCCGATCCATCGCCAGCAGAAGGGACGCGAGCGGGAAAACTGTTCAGACATGTTGTCCACGAGACGGAACATCAGTGGAGGGAGAAAAGAGAAAATCGAAGGGGAAGACAGAGGAGGTGGTGGCAGGACGGGAGTGGAACTCGCCACTCGCAAACACGTCTTGGCAAGAAAATTAAGCAGGGCCGGCCCGAAAGAGGGGCGACAGAAGTCGTATGAAACACAGAAAGAGAGTGTCGTTGGTCTGCCACGCGCCTTTCCCCCCAATCTGAAGGTTGAACTTAACTCTGACATCGCTCTCCGAGGACTCCTTTTTAATTTGTCGTCTTGTTCCAATCCCTTTAGTTTTCTAACATCCCGACGCTGTTATTATATTCTCTTCGGTCATTGTAGCAGACGCTCTTATCCAATTTTGCTCGTTGTCTGGTACAAGTTATTAATAATGAACAATGGGGTGAGGGCATCTTGCTCAAGGATGTCTAGAGATTACAGGCCTCCTGTTCAGCATCAGTCAACCCAGCAGACCACTCAGACTCCCTCAGCAAAGGAACCACAACCATGGAACTGAAAGGTGGAGCTAAATTGTAAGCGACCGCATTCAAAAAGAGTTTTCAGACCAGAGGACTCTCAAATAAATATATAGATTGTTTTGCCTCCTATTCACCATTTCATGCACACGGTCACACACCGCTGGGGCCGAGAGCCATACAAGACGACCGACCGGTTGGTCGGGTTAGGGATACGGGTCTTGCTAGGAGGAGCCGGGGATCGAACCAGCAACCGTCAGGTTTATCTCCCTCTACCTATCAATGCCGCCCACGGGGTGGCGGGGGAGACGGGGTAAAGGAGAAGAGAGGATAGGAGAGGAGGAGAGGAGGAATAACAGAGCGAGAGGCTTTGTCAATACTCTCTGACGTTATACTGTTTCATCATAAAACGGCCCATATACCACCAAACAATTGTTGAAGGTCGCTGGATCGCTGATGGGCGGGGAGAGCACGAGAGCGACAATAAACACTCGGCCACCCTCTTTATAAACTGCAAGCAATAACGCAAAGTAATCTCTTTTGTTTATCTATTTCCCCCCCAGACAATTAAATTCTCCATTACAACGGCTGCTGTGTGTTTTATAGGAGGACATGTGTGTGTGTGTGTGTGTGGGCGGGAGACAGATGACTGAGGAAGGGAAAATGAGTCGCTACTCGCGCCTCTCGTGTTGCTGTTTAATTTTAGAAGGGCACTCATGAATCAGTTATGGAAGCTTGACATACACATTTATTTTTCGCGCCACGTGCTACAAATCCCACACCAGACAGGTGTAAAAAAAAAATCACCCAGTACTATTCTCGATTTGAATCTCTTGTGGACATTCACGACTATAAAAAACGATTTTAAAATCGTGGGCCGTATTTTTTTTTGCCACTGAATGACGCCACAAGGCATGAAATCGTTCAGATGCCACTGATGCAATTGTCAGGTTTTAGGAGTAGGGCAGTAAAACCAGACTTCAAAACAAACGGAGGGTGGGTTTGAATCTCAATGTCCGAGGTCCACCATAGGCAGCCTTGAGCAAGATACCTGGACCCCTCTCTCACTACACTGCAGGTCGCCCCGGGGGAATAAATACCAAGCAAGGTATATAGTATTACAACTCACCATAGGGTAAGCTGACCAGATTACAGAAAAACGAAAAATGGGGACATCTGTAGTTTGGCATTCCATGCATCAACAAGACATCAACAAGATATCTGATGGTATTATATCCAAAATAAATAAATAAAAAGGGGATGTAGAAGTTGCCTATTCTTATCATGATTAGGCAGTAAATGACATGCCAAATGGTTGACAATGATGGGTTTTTAAATTTGACTAACAGACCAAATCAATCCAAAGTAGCTAGTCGAATAGGGAGTTGTTCCTTATTGGTTTGATGGCATATTAATGATCAGTGATGCCTTCTCATGGTATAAAATCAATAGATTGACACCGGGTAGCAAGGTCACATCAAAGTCTATCAGATAGACACCTGACTAATTATTAATCGTCTCAAAATCAATATAAATAATCAAGCTAAAACCGTGGCCAATTAAAAAGCGGTCAATATATTTTTTAATCCTTTTTAATATATATGTATATATATATACATATATATTAAACAGGAACACTTCCCGGGACAATTCCAGCCTGGTACTGGAAACCAGAAACTGGGCGTCAATGAAAAACAGGGACGTCACTGGAAAACAGAGACATCTGGTCATCCTACTCTAGAGTGTTCTCCATCATGTGAGAGACAGAATGCTTTTACCAATGAACCACCTGGCAGTGACGCTGGGAATCGCTTTAGCTAGATTCATAAATGAATCAATTAATAAATAGTATCATAATATTATAAAAGTAAGACAGCTGATCATTAGAAGGCTTGATGAAGCCCACATGGCAGACTCCCTGGCTTCTATTAACCCCGTCCATTGAAATTAGCCAGCAGCAATGATTAACAGCTAAATTAATTTCAACTCAATTTCAACTTTACTTTCACTTACTTTATTTAGTTGAAAAGTCAACTACAGATGGCAAGGTGTAATGAATAAATGGCTAAGTATGCAGACATGTTCTGTGTCCCACGCTGCGCACTCGGTAGAAAAAGCATAACGATGGAAAATAGGATGCTGCTCATCATATTGTATCGGATGCATACCAGAAGTCACGCATAGGGCAGGCATGAAATCCTTTTAGTACAGATAACGAGCATTAATACTTAATACTACGCATAGGGCATTTTGCTATGCATTATACGATGGATAGCAAAAAATCACATCTCTTCTCCATTACCCCCACACCCAAGACACATAGCTGCTCCCCAGTCAAGCATGAGGGCTAAATAGACAGTAAAATTGCCTTCTATAATACATTAGTAAATCATTTGCATGTATCAGCGAAGGAAAGCGGTGTCCCTGACGTGCAAGAAAGGGCTTCTCAGTGTTGACAGAAGCTCGCTATCAACTCAACTACATGTTAATATTGAACCATGCGCACACTCTCTCTCTCTCGCCACGAGGCAAATCGTATATATACCGCACAATGTCACAGATAGTGATTTCCGCAACTGTCCGAGCATTGGCTTCGCAGACGTTGAAGAATCGAGTTCACTTCCATTCGATTTTCTCTCCTTCACCTTGCTCTTTATATTCATTCATGGGTTTCACCCCATTGAATTGAATACAATTCACAAAAAATGGTCTAGTTGGTCGACGATCAACGGCCTCGTCACAAGGAGCCAGCTCTTAACTGGTATTCATATTTTATATCCAATGCATGTCATCTTTAATTGGCATAAGTTATGTATTAATGTGCTATGTTTTATCACAGTTGAGGACGTGTGGAATTAAATGTCCGTTAACGACGTGACAACATTTGCCCAACATTTGTGCTATCTTTATCAGCTCCCCCTCCCCTCAACCTGGTCTCGACAATTAGCCGACAGATCTGGGTGAGTGGGGACCTTCGTGCACCTCATATTTGTTTCAACCGATCATATTGCTGGAGGCGGGGATCTGTAAGCACGTTATTCGCAGACAAACTCGACCTGCGGTGGTGAACCGTAAAGGTTTCAAATCAACTCTGTTTAGACCGGCCACTGCAGAAATGCACTTATTAATATCCCTATTTGAAAGGTTGATCCAACCAAACAAATTTATTTCTTTGGGACAATATATCCGTTACGAGAACAGGACTCACTGCGTGACTCCGCCCTGCCCATTTCGTTTTCTGGGGACGTATCGTCTCCCGACGGCATTCTGCTGTAACATAGTAAGACGGCTGGATCCGAGATTACTCCCAGCCTGATGCAACTAGAGTTCATGTCGTTATCCCCTGGTTTCTTTCTTTCCACAACTTGTGCACTGGGTGAGCGAGCGGTTTGGAAATGAATACAGGAGGGAGAAAACACCGCAGGCCAGGGCATGAGATGTAGACACAGACAGAGAGAAAAAGAGACTGCGAGAGAGATAGAGAGAGAGATAGAGAGAGAGAGGAAGAAAGATGGATTTTACACAAGCCTAGACAAGAAGTCTCTGCTGGAAGCCAGAGGAGAAGAGGCTGCTGCTGGCAAACAGGAGACAAGCTGACAAGCTGGTTATGCATGGGTCCTTCCTCTAGACTTACTCAGTCTCTGTCCCTCCATTCGTTTATGGTGGTAGTGGGGGAGACATGCTCTCAGGGCGCCGTCTCCGCGCTGAACAAATGATGGAAATCTTTCACCACTCTGGGCCTGTAATGACATATGCTGTATGCCTGACTTTGACATTATTACCTTAATCCATTATCCTTCATTTTTCATGTATTTTTCCCTTTATGGTAACGATAGGCGAGGGTACTGTGTATATCTGTCTAATTTAAAACTATATAAAGAATGTTGTGTACAAACGGACGTTGATGTAGCTAGCTATTATGCACTAGCACAAAAAGTAAATAACCTTCCTGTGTGTCCTAGTGTCCTGATTCCTACAGCTACTCTGCACCAGTCTTGCTTTAACAAATCGAGGTTGTGCAGCACTGAGAAATTTATTCTGCTTCAATATTGATTGAAAGCTAGAATGTGCTCCGCCTCACTTGTAAGTCGCTTTGGATAAAGCGTCTGCTAAATGATGAGTAGTTAATGTTTTTATTTAACACTCAAGGGGGATTTTTTTTATTTGGTCTTTCGTTCTGCAGTGATTATCAGTCTGGCCTTGACCGGGCAGTAATTGATTACCAAACATGGTCGCAGCGTTACGCGGTTCCAAAAATCCAGCCAATCAGAGTGACCCCTCTCTTTTCTCGTTCTGAATCTGGTTGGCCGTGAAGCCAATACATATTCTAATCTGAGAACAGCCTTCCCTGCAGAATTGTGTTAATCTTTCATCATCGTTATTCAGTCTATTCCGGAAAGAACTCTTTAAATTACCACACTTTCCCTGGTCCCCTCCATCCTTCTGAGTTCTGTGTCGGTCCTCGCATTTTACCTTTTAAAAAGCTTTCCCCAGGAGCTAGGCCGGACGGATCGGCAGAGACGAACAGAATGTGAGCTTGCGAGATCAGGATGGTATCAGGAGGCTAGGTTGACCTTCAGGGTGACCTCCCGTGACCCCGAAGACAGCTGACCCCCCCGCCGACGCCGGTGTCTCCCCGTGCCAAGTCATCACACTGAAACAGAGTCACCGCCAGCGCACACAACACCGCTCTGTTCCCAACGGAAACCAATTTAACGCTCCACTGCCCACAGAGCAAACTATACGCGATAATGCGCCACATGAATTTCCTTAGATAAATTACAGCCGGTCGGCCGACCAGCCAACCGGTCAGTAAGCCGGTCAAGACAGCCAGCCAACCGGTCAGCCAACCAGTCAGTAAGCTGGTCAAGACAGTCAGCCAACCGGTCAGCCAACCAGTCAGTAAGCCGGTCATGGCAGCCAGCCAACCAGTCAGTAAGCCGGTCAAGACAGCCAGCCAACCGGTCAGCCAACCAGTCAGTAAGCCGGTCATGGCAGCCAGCCAACCAGTCAGCCAACCAGTCAGTAAGCCGGTCAAGACAGCCAGCCAACCGGTCAGCCAACCAGTCAGTAAGCCGGTCATGACAGCCAGCCAACTGGTCAGCCAACCAGTCAGTAAGCCGGTCAAGACAGCCAGCCAACCGGTCAGCCAACCAGTCAGTAAGCCGGTCATGGCAGCCAGCCAACTGGTCAGCCAACCAGTCAGTAAGCAGGTCAAGACAGTCAGCCAACCAGCCACCCGGTCGGACAGACATTCAGCCAGGCAACCAGCCCAGAGACTTATTTTGGGGGTTCCAAATGCCCGGGCCTCAGTCAGTGACGTCAATGATAACAAAAGAGTAGATGCCGAAGTTGCAGAAACCCAAGACGCTTAGCACATCCATTTGTCTTTTGTTCGGTCCTCGCTTCAGCAGCGGCCTGTTCTGATAAAAGTGGTCGAGCAGCAGCGACAAGAAAAGCCTTGTTTTACCATGGGACGCTGCTGGGGGGAAGGTTGTGCGTCGCCCCATCAGCGACGCACAATGAGCGGAAGAAAGGAGTAGCCGTTGTTTACATTTGATAAATGATTCTGTTTGTTCGTTTCAAACGGGACTATGGCTACAAATAGCTCTTCCAGTACCCCTTCTCTGTGAAGTGAGGCTGCTAACTGGCGTGCTAACGTTGTCAAAATGCTTAGCGCAGACCGCTCCGTGGTCATTAGCCAAAGAGGAGCAGAGCGCGAAAGGGCTAGCCTCGGGAGCCAGGGACCGAAGAAGGGGAAGTTAGGGTAGCCAATCAGCCGCGGGGTCGCGGGGGGTCGCGTGCGAGCCGGGGACCGTGGTGACCTTTAGATTGAAACAATGTCCTGGGGAGTCGGCGCCATTAAGTACCGGGACTGTACCACCGAATGAGAAGAAGAAGGGCAGAAATAGCTCCATAGATCGTCCCCACAGCAAAGACCTCCTCCACCACCACCACCACCACCACCACCAGCAGAATAACCTTCACCTCCACCCACTACTGTCACCTCTACCCCCATCATCACTAACAACCACCACCACCACCACCACCACCACCACCTCCTACAGACCCCAGCCGTCTGCAGGCCCTCTGAGCCATGTCTGAGGCGTGTGTGAGCTGCTCCAACCATGTAATCCCATTTCGCCTCTCCAAGAGCGCCGATGCGCTCGCTTGTGATACAAAGACCACCCGCTCACCCCTGGCTTCAGCGCCAGACACACACACACACACACACACACGTAAACAAACACACACACACATAAGTATACAAGAACACACACACATATGTATACACCCACTCATGCATGCACGCACACACAAACAATCTCTCTCACACACACACACACACACACACACACACACACACACACACACACACACACACACACACACACACACACACACACACACAATGTGGCTGCAGATATTCAGGAGGGGAGATTGGAAATGACAGGGCTCAACCATGGGCTGCGCAGCGAGAACCATTTTATTTTATGGCTCGAATCAGCGCTTGACACATTCCATTCATATCTGATTTGCAGTTATAAACAAAGAGGACTTTTCTTTTCCCCGGCGTTCCACCGCGACGAAGGCGAGGACAAGGCGAGTCACATAAATCTGGCCTCTCTCGATAACAGTTTAGAAGTAGATTTAGAACTGTTTGCCTGAAAGGCAAACTGCCAGGGCTCTTTTTACTGAACACACAGAGCAGGTTTACCTTCGAAGCGGAGACATTTTCAGTCTTAAGAAAATTAACATTTATGTTCTACTTCCAAGGAGAGGTATAACTCACCATATTGAAAATCGATATCACTACAGTTGGGCAGCGGTACTCCCCCCACGGTTAAATTAATTCCTTTTCTCTCCTGAAAGTTTATGACAGAGATAAGAGGGACTAAAAAGTGCAATTACAATGGCGGCCCACATGAAAACCATCCAGACTCGACCTGACTTCATGGAGATTCCTTCCTGTTACGGAGCATATGAGGCAGCTCAACGCCTGCGTTAACTCACCGAGATCACATTCACGAGGAGATTTCTAATTTCCTTCCCACCTCTTCCTGCGTCGCCGTCCAAATGAGCTTGTAGTGGGAGTGTTGATGTGTGCATGCGTGCAACGATTGCCTTTGTGTGAATGATGATCACGCCGTCCGTGATTGCTTTGTCTTTTTGCATTTGAGCACATTATGTTGTTGGAGAGTCTTGAGAGAGACGAGAGAGACAGAGACAGAGACAGAGACAGAGACAGAGAGAGAGAGAGAGAGAGAGA
Source organism: Gadus morhua (assembly GCF_902167405.1). Lineage (NCBI taxonomy): Eukaryota > Metazoa > Chordata > Actinopteri > Gadiformes > Gadidae > Gadus > Gadus morhua. Next base: position 4,452,443 of record NC_044056.1, on the reverse strand, counting down.
GAGAGAGAGAGAGAGAGAGAGAGAGAGAGAGAGAGAGAGAGAGCGCGTTTGTGTGTCTGTGGTGGAGTGTTTACCCCCTCTTTTCATCCTGGGCTATGCTTAGTCGCGCTCCCCTCAAACACGGTAGGATTCAATTACACGCTGACCGGAGCTCCCTGACAAGAGCTCACACTCTTGTTTCAATCACCCCACAGCTGGGTGTCAGCTCAGGGTGCTCAGCGACGCTCCAGTCACCATGATGTGGGCCAGGGAAATGAGCCGTGCAGTAGCCCAGCGAAAAGGTGGAGACCGGTGGCACGGAAAGACTAGCGAGAGCACAGGGGGGGCCTTTATCCTCCCCCCCCCCCCCCGCCAGATAAAGAGCATCCATCCAGAACTCAACAAGCCCACGCCCCGGTCCCGCTGAATCAGAATCACATTGACACGGGCTCGGCAATTTGGTGCACAAAAATATGAGTCTGGGTGTAAACAGGGTCCCGTTTCCGGGGGTTGAAGGAGCGAACGGGATTAGGGAGAGTATTGGTCGGCTGGATGGTTCTTAGTAATGAATTCTGCCATGCACGCAGCGAACGCGTCATGACAATGGCTTCGATGCATTACACTCCCGCCGAAGGGAGGGTTGTGACGGTGTACCGACGTTGTATTTGGGTTCAGGTGCACATTTTGTAAACGTCGGATTTTTCCTACTTGTGTGTTGAGAAAGCATGCGTCAACAAACCCGATGGAACTGGCACTGAGATATGCCGGCCTGGTTATTATTAGCTCCCCTCCATGTATAAAACATATTTGATGGTAGCCGAACCATATGTATGTAGTGCACATCTTACCTCAGCTATGGGTTCCTCCTGTATAGACAATATGCCGGATAGAGCATCCAACAGGAGCCAGTGTGGAAGTGACTTTAGCAGAGCTTGTGTTTCATGAAATAAACATGGGCTTAAAAAGGACCACCGGTTCAAACTTCAGACGGTACAAGCACTTCAAAACACTTAAATCACTCACAAACAACAGCCTGTCAGATATTCTTAGGAAAAAAAAGCAAACATTCAGCCAACCATCTCAGAGTGGTCTGAAGACGTAGAAGTGGGAAGAGGAGTAGGAGGAAAGAGAGGTGGAGGGCAGGGGGGGGGGGGGGGGAGGAGGAAGAAAAGGGGGAGGAGGAGGAGGAGGAGGAGGAGGAAGAAAAGGGGGAGAAGGAGGAGGAGGAGGGGGAGGAGGAGGAGGGGGGAAAGGGGGAGAAGGAGGAGGAGGAGTAGTAAAGTCAAAGAAGAAGAAGAAGAAGAAGAAGATGAAGAGGGTCCAATATGAAAAAACAAACAAAGCCCATCGATCATCGTGATTGTCACACTATTCATCGGAGTCGTGCCTCCCTCCCGGTGGAGAAGCAGCCGCGGGGCTCCTCAGGCGGGGACATTTAAGACACTAATCAAGCGTGTTACAGACGCGCTCTGGTAATTAATGTGCCGCGGCGGGAATGGCGGTGCATCGCGGGAACAAGGCGCGCTTGTTTGTCAAGGCCCCGTGCTGCGGTGCTGGGCGTTCCCTCAGCACTGTCATATATTTCCCCCTGTATTCCTCGGGGGGGGGGGGGGTGCCGGGCTGTCCTGGATGATTGAACACTGCCTCATACCGCAGGAGGGCAGACCATTTAACTGCCATCCTCCCGAGACCCACCCGATGCCGCCCCCCCACCGCTGGGATCTCATCCCCCCCTGGTTTGTTTTTTACTTTGTTCGTTTTTTTATGTCCTGTCCGAATCTCGGGGTTTGTTTGTTGTGCGGCTCCACGACGCCGCCAATAATAATTTAGATTTATGGGGCGGAGGCCGGCGGGGATGTGGTGATGATAGCGCAGACATGCCACACAAGTCACGGGGGAGCACCGCGGTGACAAATATGAGCGGGAAACGGGACCGGGATTGAAGTGTTGAGAGTGTGACCAGAAGGCGGCTGTAGCGGCCTTGGTGTTGCTCTACTGATAGCTCTGTCTCTCTCTCTCCGTCCGCTCTCTTCCTCCGCCTCACTTTACTCACTCCACATGTATCTTCCCGCTCTTCACCACGTCCTCTCTTGATTCAATCTCTCTCTACTGCCATCCTTTCTCTAACTCTCCCTCCCCCATCCTTCTCTCCCTCACCCATCCTTTCTCTAACTCTCCCTCACCCATCCTTTCTCTAACTCTCCCTCACCCATCCTTTCTCTAACTCTCCCTCACCCATCCTTTCTCTAACTCTTCCTCACCCATCCTTTCTCTAACTCTCCCTCACCCATCCTTTCTCTAACTCTCCCTCCCCCATCCTTTCTCTAACTCTCCCTCACCCATCCTTTCTCTAACTCTCCCTCACCCATCCTTCTCTAACTCTCCCTCCCCCATCCTTCTCTAACTTTCCCTCCCCCATCCTTTCTCTAACTCTCCCTCCCCCATCCTTCTCTTCCTCAACAATCCTTTCTCCATCTCTTCCAGCTCTCCTTAGGAATTAAAAACACATTGATTTATGAATGTTAAACGTTACATGGTCTGTTGTTTTCAGCATTAAATTAATTGCTCATTCTGTCCCAACCCTCACAAATCAACATTTCATATTCAATCAAATATTTGACTTGTTTGCCAAAACTGCGCTATGGAACCATGGGAAATCCATTTGTGTTAAATGTCAAGACATTGTTTTGATTTGTTCGTATATTCCTCTTCTATAATAACCGAGACTCAGCACATTGCGAAATAGGCCAAAAAAAACAACATTTTGAAAGAACTGAAATTACTATGTTTGAATTGAGTGTTATTAGTGTGGCCTAGATCCAGACAATATTTGTGAACTTGAGTCAGATCTTCCCTGCGGGCATTTAAACACAGAATATAGGCCCTAGTCTCTGATAGAAAAATAAGAGCAGATGAAAAACACACATTCCTCATTCCTCTGAATGTTTGAAACTATATTCAGTCATTTATCAGACGCTTTTATCCAGTGCAATGTACAGGTGTGGTTGAGAAGACCAGTCAATATCGTCTGAACCACAAACATTGTGCCTGGAAAAACAAGTGGAGAAAGTATCTATGAGAACCAGAAACAAAAGGAGATTCATTTTCCCAAGTGCACAGTAGGACTCATTGGGGCATTGGAGGGCATGGGAACATAATAACATATGTCCTCAATGCAAGTGGTTTAACATTAAGTACTCAGGTTGTTCAGAAAACCATCCAGCCAGATATCGCATTTGTGCTACTGGTGAAAAAATAATTCTCTACGATCATGAGGCAAGTGTAAGTCCTTTAGAGTTCGGAAACCAGGGCCAGCGTGGAGATAACATGAGGCGTGGCAAAAGTGAGACATGGTGTAGAGGTTTGGTTGAGCTCCACGGGTCTTAAGATATTAAACACAACCCCAACCCTAAATGTTAACGGGGAACACAGAAAACATTCTAATGCAGAGGTCTTCAACAGGGGGTCCGCGGAAGTACTGCACGGCGGTCGCGAAAGTTTTGGTTGATTAGACATTTTTTTTATATTACCCCCGCAATTTTTTGCAAAAATTGAAATATACAAATTGAAATATACAATATATGAAAATACACATTAACATGAATCCAACACACTAGCCGCGTTTACATGGACACTTATGATCCGATTTCTAATCAGAATAGATCTATTCCTATCATGCGATCCGAATGTACTATATATATGTCATTTACAACAGTGGTAAGCGTACGTTCGTATGTCTATCGCTCACACCTGACACATTTGGACTGGCTGCGACATTTTTATGTATTTGATTTAATTGAAAGCCCAGCAGGAGAGAGCTTTTCTATGCCTGCTCATTCAATTAAGAAGAAGGACAGCACGGCAACGTCAGTTTCTCGTCCGGTCTTTATATCGACTCCCTTCTCCGCCGCAAACAATACGTTTTTTGGAGTGCGCAGCCAAGACTGTTGAGAGAGAGAGTGCCGTTATGTAAAGGATAATGTACAGAACGCCGTTCATTATCGGGAAAATAAGCGATCAGCAGAGAAATAGTCCTCCAAAGACATTGACGTCGCTTAGCAACCGGAGACGCTGGCGTTGATAAGTTACCGGACTACGTGTAGAGTGTTAAGAAGGACACGAAAAAACGTCACTCATTTTCGTTTTCCACATTTATGTTTTAAAATAGCTCAGCGTTTCGATAGCTTCCATGCATGATCACAAGCAATTGACAGACAGTTGATCTTGGCAGGTATCAGTTTATTATTTTATGTTATGTTTATGAATGGCCGTGGCATGGCCACCCTACTCACTGTACCTTGCACATGTTTAGAATAAAAAAATAGTAGATGATATATATGAATAATAGATGAACCTGTGTATTATTTGAATATCTTAGTATTGAATGCAAAATAACAAGGTACATTTATACATGGCACTATAGGACCAGTTTAATATAAAACACAATTTTATACAATATATAGGTAGGGGGTTCCCCGCTCCATCTCTCCATCAGTTTGGGGGTCCTCGGCCTGGTAAACGTTGAAGCCCCCTGCTCTAATGTGTTTGTAGACATTACAGGCACAGAAGAAAGGATTATTTGGTTCAGAGTCCAGCCTCAAAGCTCATCCAGTAACACGTCATGACGTTGTGATGTTATGTCGTTATGTTGCCACTTAATAACTGCTTTAAGGGTCAGTAGCTAGCAAAACAGACGGGCAAATCAACTTTTATATACATAAATAATAATCGCCTTTTATAAAGGCGATCGTTACAAAAGAACTCCCTCAAACAAGGAGACGTGTTAGGCGCCTTGATTAAACGCATGCTTCCAAACGCCAGATTAATTGCCAGCTCTCTCTCCCAATTCCCGTTTTTTTGTTACCAGCGGGAGGTTGTAAATTAGTGTGTTAAATCTCAGATCAGGCCTTTCGACACCATAGTACACTTGCTAGGGACTATAGGCGACGGCTATAAGCAATCCATTTAAGCTAACGACTCCCTCGGCCACTCAAAAATAACTCTTTGGAGTTCTGCGAGTTGGACGGGGCAGGGTGAGGCGATGTCCGTCTTATCTCTACTGCTGCACGTCTCCTCCTCCCTGGTAGTCTGTCTACCACCGGAAAGCTCCCCGCCAGGGACCCTGAGGTAATGTGGAGGCCCCCAGACTCCTGGGGGCCAACTAGTTCTCTGCACACCATACTCAGGACTGACGGCCATTTTGTCCACACACACACACACACACACACACACACACACACACACACACACACACACACACACACACACACACACACACACACACACACACACACACACACACAGAGACAGAGAGAGAGACAAAGAGAGATAAAGAAAAAGGGAGTGAGGAGAGAGACAAAGAAAGAAAGGAAAGATTGACTTTTGCTGTTCAGTTCCTTTTTAACGTTCCTATTAAACTAATCAGGCAAATAAATAAAACACATGCATACAATCATGATGGGATATGGTGTCGATGAATCCCAGATATCTTAACACTGATTCCAGTTTAATTTATCAGAGCGAGTACTAGTTTTATTCATGTGATGATATGCTAAGCGTGTTTGGCGGCATCATGAATAATGTTTTCAACGATTCAGCTGACCGTGTCTACATTTGGCTCGGAGGGTCTCTGGGGTGTGGAGGTCAGCTGGTCCCGATGGTTCTGATGGTAGAACAAAGACCATTGATCTCCTCTCTGTGATTGGCCGGTTTCCTTTTTTGATGGGGTCGCCTCCCACTGTGCTGCCCTCTCTCCGACAGCACATTAGGGCTCGCGGGAATGGCGGGGGATTTGAATCGAGATAATAATTAGGATCCAAAGTGGCCGATGATGGTTTTTCCCTGGCTTGATCCAGACAAAGTGTATTTCGCTAAACCGAATCCGACGGCATTCAAAAGTGGTATTTCTTTATTTGATCGTGTTTTTTCCAACAACCCTCCCAATTGTTCACAGCTTCTGTCTGCCACTAAGGTTACCTTGCTCTGTAAAATACGAGCCCACCCATTTGGAGCCCGGAGATTGTGAAGATATGAATGACACTTTTGGGTTTGGTTGTTATTTTGTAAGAGTGACGAGAGCGAGGAGGGACTTTGGAAGAGTCTGCGAGTGCTAATGAGCCTTATTTTAAGAACAGAACACATGCATGAATATTTAACAGCTTGTCTTCTTGATTAACCACCAAAATAAAACTGCTTGGATTCCAGTGATCCGAGTGAAATATGGCCGACGCCAAAGCCACTATACCATTCCTGCCTTCGCCAGAATACCAGGCATACAAAAGTTTCTGTATAGCCGTAATGAAAGCCATAAAACAAAGACCAAGTATGGCTTTGGTGTCGTTGGAATATGCTGGTGTATTATTTGCAATGGAAACCACAACTTATTGAAAACAAAGTATATGGTTAACATTGTGTAGCACCCCGATTTAAATTGATTACCCATTCTTATTTTGGCTCATTAACCAGCAAGCCGATTGGCACCTTAATTTTACTGCATTATTTTGTGCGTATATCCCTCTTTTCTTGGATGGAGAGTACCTAAGGTCGTTCCTGGAATCTGGCGGAGGCCGACCCCTGGGAAGCAGAGCTCGCTCCCTTCTCTTTGTAGTCCCAATCCGGGATTCCTCTTTAAGCCCCCGCTATTCCTGTAGCTTCTGGAACCTTCTCCTGGATGCTGCCGTCACTAGGCAGTGACACATCTGTCTACACTGTTGATTATTATTTTACTTCCATCCTTCCATCCTTCCATCCTTCCAGCTGGCATGCCACTTACATGACCTCAAATCCATGCTAGGACATAGAGTTTAGTCTTTTTTAATTCTTCCATTTGTTTTTAATGTATGTGCCAGGATGTTCCCAAACAAAAATCCACAAATTGTGTTGAGAAACACAAATGTGTGTTACAGTGGTGTTAATATGTGCTTCACAATGTACTGCATGTTCAGCAGCATCGCCTGGATACAGTGTACAATACAGAGCTATCAGGGAAAAGAAAGGTAATTACCGCAAGCGTTCTTAATTATTTTCCACTAATCATGCGTTTGTCAAGCGGCATCACATTCACAAAGGGAGGGAGCGCTTTTATTGTGAAAAGGCTGGTGTGCTGTTTTTTTTTGATGCCCCATTAAAAAAAGAAGGTGGCCTCAGCCATCTTCCACCGTGTCCTCCTCTATTTGCATTTGTGCCGCAGGGCGACGGTGGAACCTGCGTGTGGCCACTTTCTGCATCACTGCCGTTTTAATATCCATCAGTGACAATGGAAATGTATTCACAGGCGTGAAAACGGGAACGCGTTCCAAGGTAACTGGATGGGGAATCAGGGGAAGGTGCTAAAGTCACACCGACTTAGCATGTTGCTAGGCAACAGCGGAAAGGGTGCCAATACCTATCGAGAGGGCAAAAAAGAGACAAACACTCAAAGTCCAAAATAAATATAGTTTTAGAAAAGAAAAAGACCATGTGAACCTGTTAAGGGGCTAAGCCAGTCCGACTGGTGTATAAACACCTAGACTGGGATTCACAGAGATCCCACTCACACCATTTTCTCATACACTACTGGGTATGCGTCCTAATCATTGCTGCTGTGACCTGTTAAGCATCCTTGAGCCACGTGCCCTTACCCCCTCACCTGTTCCTAGATGCCATGTTCACCTTTCCACCTTTGCACAGCTCAATGCTAAACAGAACTATAATTCAAACGGCAATACTGTAGATCCGTGCCGGGGCTGTTGGTATTCAAATGGGGTTCTTCCATTGAAGGAAAAAGGAAAACACGAAAACAAGCAGACGTATGGAGAGACGCGCGGCGCGCACATCAAAGGGTTACTATCAACACTAACTGGGAGCCGCAGTTACTATCAGGGCGGGCTTTATCTCCTTAAAGCACATCAGAGATGGGGGGTAAGGGGGAAAAAAGGAAAAAACACACTCCCTCGTTCCAAAGGGAAATGAAACAGTTTTGCCTATATTTGCTTTGTTATTTAGCTACAGAACAGCTCAAATTAATTACACCGGTCTCCTTCGCTTTATTCATTATTTGACGCCGTAAACACATTAGTCAAATGAAATCTCTCCAGACGCACCTGGCTGCTTTATCTGCTGTGCTGCGAGGACGCCGGGGTGGTTTTAGGAGGGTTTTATAGCAGGTGACGACAACAAAAAAACATGCCGCCATCCGTGGGCACTGCTATCTTATGCCTTCCCCACTGATAGACGCCCAGGAAGTCTTAATGTAAGAGATTTGTCAGTGTCAATTTCCCGCCTAATCTCTCTGGTTCACCTCAGCGCCTGCCCGCTTCCCAGCCTCCCCAGCTCTGCGTCACACACACACACACACACACACACACACACACACACACACACACACACACACACACACACACACACACACACACACACACACACACACACACACACACACACACACACACAGTTAGTCGTACTACCCAGGACATCAATAGGTGGAGGGAAGCCTTCGGCTGGGAAATGGGATTTCTGGCCAGCGAGTGCTGCTTCCTCAACGTTGACTCGGATGCAAAACAACAACGGCAGTAGATTTGCCTCTGAATAGCGGCGTGCTTCTCTCAATGTATTCGCTGGCCGGGACTACTTATGGATGAGGTGCTACGGCCTGGGGATGCTCCTCTCCCTAGATATGTTTCAAAGCGCTGACTAAATGTAGACTGTAAGCAAGCACTTGTCCCGCAGGCAGGGACTTTGGAATAGAAATAGTCCCTGAAAAAAAACACCCGCAGTCATGTATATTTAAATCCATGTCTTTGGAGTGCTACAGTATAGGACATATGTAGAATGTCCACACGTCCATTACTTTTCGTCCGTAAAAGCCAACTGCATGAACGCGTTTCTCTTTAACTAAATGTAGACTGTAAGCAAGCACTTGTCCCGAAGGCAGGGACTTTGGAATAGAAATAGTCCCTGAAAAAAACACCCGCAGTCATGTATATTTAAATCCATGTCTTTGGAGTGCTACAGTATAGGACATATGTAGAATGTCCACACGTCCATTACTTTTCGTCCGTAAAAGCCAACTGCATGAACGCGTTTCTCTTTAACAAACTCAACGGAGCACCGAAGTACTACTCAAGCTTCACTTTATCCGATTTCAAACTGCTCAAAAATGCATGTCATTTTTCACTTTGGACTGCCAGACTTTTGTCCAGCTGTTCAAGATCATTTATAAAAGTTCCCAGACTCTTCTCCTGCCTCTTGTGCCTCGCTTGGTTAAAGATTTTGGGGAGGAGGGTCCACGTGAAACAGTCAATCCGTCCATTAAGTAGTAAACGCTTGGCTTTCTGGAGGACGCAGTGCGCTGAGAGCTAATGAAACATCTATAGAACGGTGGGTGTGATCGGGTTCCAGGGAGAGACGGTTAGGACGCATGGATGGAGGGAAGGAGCCAAAGTTTGTTAACCAGATTGCTTTCGGAGGGTACGTTCTGCTTTCTGGTCGTCGCCAATCACTTAGGGCAGCTTTATAGTTGAGGGTGGGGGTGCGAAGAAGGAACAGTTTGCAGCACTCTTGCAAAACAGAAACACACACACACAAACACAAATCAATCTTTGTTGCACTCTTGACAACACGACACCAGTGTGATGAATTGTATCTACAAATCCTCACGGTGCCGACCGCAGATTTGGCAAAAAGAAACAAAGAAACAGTTGAAATATGACATTTGGGTAGTGTGGCTACTTTGAAATGTCACTACAGTTAACTTACTGTAAAGGGCAGTCACTCGCCCACTCCTGCCAGCTGAATGCCAAGTTTCCTTCTCTTAGGACCATGGAGTGATTCCAAGTGATTAAGGACTGCATTCTGTACATGATCCACTATTGTTGTGATGTGATACATATGTCAGCAGGCGGCTAGTGCTTTGAGACCATGTTTAGCCTGGGGTTCGAACGAGATTCGTAAAAATGACATTGACAATGACATTATTAAATTATTGCTGCATCAGTAGAACACAGAAAGCAACAGCACAACGTTAAAGGCCACCATACATTAAAGCGGTTTCCTCTGTGTGAACAGAATGAGTAACACAATGTATACCTAGCAGTGCAAGTGTATATATATATATATATATATATATATATATATATATATATATATATATATATATATATATATATATATATATACATTAATCCCCTTGAGAATTTTGGTTAAAAGACAATTATTCTCAAAGTCATTGCAACCGAACCGTCTCCATGCTTCCATCCACCCTCTGGTTGAAGGTGAGATAATGAGTGAAACCACAAGCTTGTGCTATGGAACAAAGCAGTGCCTTCCCATGCACCATACACCAGAAGGCAGAAGCTTCCTCTGCACTAATGAAAAGGGTATTTTCTCTCCATCTCTATTACGCCGTCCGTTCACTCAACGTTTATTCTTGATGCGATGGTGCCACCTAAATTGCAGTACTGAGTCGGGGAGTGAATAAGCCATATTTGAAGGAGTGATGACATTAGCTTTGGGTTTTTGCAGGGGGGGGGGGGGGAAGCAAAGTGACATTTATGTAAGTGGAGGGGTGTGTTGTCATCACGGTGGAACATAGACATCAGGCAGGGTCAGGGCCAATGACACAACCAGATCACAGTACATTACTTCATAATTACACAGAGGCGCCCTGTGCCACTCAGGCACCAGGAGCCGACACCTGACTCGGAACTTGAGAGGCTTAGACGTGGAGGATTCAGCGGGTCATTCATCATACTTCCAGCTCTGCGGATCGTACCAAATGGACCGAGGGGCTGGGGGGGGGGGGGAGAAGACTGATATCTTCATCCCTCGGGTCAATAAATAACATAAAAGGGAGAATAAACCAATAACAATACAGGTCACAGTAATTGCTGAAATGCCATGCTTTGGACTTTGGCATAAAAACATGTACACATTTTATATTAGAATCATATTATGAATCCTTTTAGTGGCTTTTGCTATGTTTATGGAGTTACTTCACAACAGCAGCAGCACAATTTATGCTGTGAAGCACTGAGAAGGTTTTTAATGAAATACTACTCCTCTCCTTCCGTCGCTCCGATTCAGAACGGGATTCTTTGGAGAGGTCCTGTCGCATTACGACCATTTTGATTCCAAAATGCCAGCCATGAAAATGAAAACAAAATAGGTTACAGGAAATCAAACCGAATGTCTCTGGGGTGCGACGACACAGTGTGAAGGTAGACCGTGTTATCACCGAAGATTATTCGCTATTCCTTTTTAGCATTTGTTAATGATCAAACTGTTTCTCCTGTAAAGCTGAACTGTATACTAATCCAAACTAATGATTCCACACTAGTAGGAAGTCCAGAAAAATGTAAATGTCGACGTGCTCAGTTCATAGCCCAGGTTCGTTTTTGAGGAACAGATCTAAGTAGCAACAAATAGTGAGTCATATTTCATGTTGTTCTATTTCAAGCATAATTTACTCATTCCCCCCCTCCCAGTAAGAAATGATTTAAAATGCCCTGTGTGTATTTCCATTGACATGGCCTGCAGCCTCTCTACAGATCTGTTCTTATACAAAATGAAGATGAAGGCCTTTTTCACAGCCAGAGAACAGAGATGAAAGAATGCTCAGAAATTCGAGATGGATGCTGGTGACATCTCCTCAAACACCTGCAGTGGTCGACGATGTCAGAGGAAAGGAAGAATCAAATTTAAATACTCTGCTGCGTATAAGAGAGTTTACAACGGGGACAATGAATACATCGGTCAGTCATTATCTAATAATAGCGCCACTACTTCTTCCAAAAGAATATTAAGTATCAAACAATGTTTTGTTGTCATTGGTGGTCAGGCCTGACTAGAGTTACCAGAGGAAAAATACCATTCTTTACTGCGCCGCTAGTACATTGAGCGAGGAGAACCGTTAGCCACTGCTAAACTAAGCTAACATTAAGAGGGCTTTGGCTCTGATGGAGCTAAAACAAAGAAACACCCCAGGGTGGTCATTAGAGCGTTCCTACGTCGTTCCTCAGCCTCTGTGATGTTGCTTTCAACCAATGTGCTGATGATGTTTATCGTGCAAATTATTCCATGGCCAAACAGCCATCTTCTTTAGCACCATTCAATAATAGTTGAAAATATGCCATGATCAGGGTCATCATCTTTGAAGTGTTTTTTCACTTAATAAGATGAAAAAGCCAAGCTTTGTTCCATGGGCTCTCTGTTCCTGGCTCGGCTTTCTTTTATGCAAAATAAATGTGTTATGTCTGCTTGTGACACATGACGCATAAGACACACAAACTTGTGTCCGCAATGAGCTGCGTAAATCCCTGTTGTGTAGCCGATCAAATGAAACACTCTCCCCTACTCACAGGGAATCTCGTGGTGAAAGTAGGATGAATGTTGTTGTAAACATGGACACAAATCCCAGCAGTTCCATTTGCAGTTACAGCAGTCAAACTCAGCAGACTTCTGATCTTCACCGCTCCATCCCTTCCATAGAGGGCATTTGCATTTGTTTGATATCCTCTTTGATGCCTCCATATGCAACAACACAGAGTCACACCAATAAAGTCAAAACTTGGGTAAACTCTGAATGAAAGCGAAAGAGAGATTGTTAAGTTAAACTGAATGTGAAAACCCAGCCCTCAGATTGACCAAAACACACTGTCCTCTGGTTTAGATGTAGTATGAGGGGTTTATTATGGGTTCTTTCAAATGGCAGGCTAACAAGTTGGCTAATGAGAACTTTGCCTCTGTGGCTTTGTAGATGAGTATGTGCCATGGGATTTTCTCTCTTCCATCATTGGCTACTGAGGGGTACTTAAAGCTAGGGTAGGCAATTTGGTGAAACCAGCCAGAGTAAGCTCAAATTTGAGAGTATCCAACCCAAAAAGCATCAACCCCCTCCCTTCAGGCCTGCCTCCAAAACAACACTTCCAAAACACATGACCAGCTTGCTAGCTTTACTAAAGCACAATGAGAGCACAGGGAGACAGCTTGCAGGTGGACGGTTAGCTAGGTAGAAAAAATATTGAGGCCCAATTAAATAATTGAACAGGCTTACTACAGGCCTGGGTCAGCCACGGATACCAGATTTATTTATTTTTTTTTTACATCAGAGCATATGATTTATTGATTGTTGTCGGGAAGTGTAGAGAATCAAACAAAAATGAAAAAAGGTTATTCTACAATAAATTGTCTTGACTCGTGTTGCTTTAAGTGACCGAAATGAGTCAAATAGCCAATTAGATACCAGCAATTTATTTTCGAAAAAAACGGTTTAATCATTAATGCCGGGTAACTGGCTCGAGCATCGGGTAAGCACATCGGACAAGCAGCTCCAGAATTAGAAAGGAAATGGCTTAAACTAACCGCTGAACGCCAAACGCGTGACTGCATAAACTTAAGCTATAATTCAGGTCTGCAGTGCACTGAGAGTGAATGCACTCACGGTGTTGTCGCTCTGGGTAACAAACAACGAATCCCAGCCAAACGCGGCACATCTATCACAGATATTCCCCGAGTGTCCGAGCGCTTAACCTCTCCGCTACAGCCGCCCTTTGCCCCAGGAGGAAGTGGCAAACACTTGACCACAACTTGGAGTAGGAAAAAAAATAAACGAAGGTAAAAGCAAAAGAGGCACCTTTAGGAGAGGGAGGTCGAGGAGGAGGGAGGAGGAGAAGGAGGAGGTAAAGGAGAAGGCGGAGGAGGAGAGCAGATGAGAGCTGACCCAACCTGACCCACTTCCCTCAGATTTATGGTTCCTGCTCCCGCGGCAGACACAGCTTTTGTTCTCCCGGGGTCATAAATCACAGCTCAGCTGACCCTCTAATCCTGGCCGTCCTCCTCCACCATCTTCCTCCTGTACGTGCACGCTCCCTCCACTGTGCACGTTCCCACCACCGTGCACGCTCCCACCACCGTGCACGCTCCCACCACCGTGCCCCATCGTGGGACGTGCGAGCTCCCAACAACGTGAACGCACCCGCCATGGTACACGCTCTCACAATCGTGCACGCCCTCACAATCGTGCACGCCCTCATCGTGCACGCTCTCATTGGTGGGCCGAGGCGAACGTCTCCCGACACAAAGCGACGCCCGGGCAGCCAAGCAGTTAATCACCGGCAGGCAGACAATGGAGCGAGATCCGGCCAGACGGGCCGGAGAGAAGAGGCGGTCTCTGGAGGAGGTGGTGGAGGAGGAGGTGTTGGAGGAGGAGGTGGTGGAGGAGCATCTGAGGCCTGTACCTGTTGGCCGGTGTGCCTACGGTGGAGGGGGGGGGTGGGATGGGGGGGGGTCTACTCAACCTGAAGATGGGGCGACATGGAAAGCTTACAGTTCAAACATGCACTGCTCCTCCTAAGATGATACCGGCTGAGGCGATGAATGTGTGTGTGTGTGGGGGGGTGCGTGCGTGTGTGTGTGTCCTAACACCTCTATGATTCAGCACAGGGATGAAAGCCACACTCTCGATATTGCCTTTTTCACTGAAAGGATGAAGCAACACGCCTCTGAAAACATTGCCTTATTTGGTAGAAGGAATAAAACATTTAAACAAAGGCCAATCGGATTCCAGGATATGACATTGAATGAGGATGACTACAACAACAACAACCACAAAAAAAACAATAACTTTTAAAGCAACAGTCACACAACAGGTTAACAGGTTAAGGCCTCCAGTGCTGCTACAGTAGAGATGTCTTTACCCTGGTCACCCGTCACTTTTACAGGTGTGTTGTGTGTGCGTCGTGCCTGTGTGTGTGTGTGCGTCGTGCCTGTGTGTGTGTGCGTGCGCGCCTGTTTGCGTGTGTGCCTGTAAGTGTGTGCCTGTGTGCGAGTGTCTACATGTGCGTGCGTGTGTGCCTGTGTGCGAGTGTCTACGTGTGCGTGCGTGTGTGCCTGTGTGCGAGTGTCTACGTGTGTGTGTGTGTGTGTGTGTGTGTGTGTGTGTGTGTGTGTGTGTGTGTGTGTGTGTGTGTGTGTGTGTGTGTGTGTGTGTGTGTGTGTGTGTGTGTGTGTGTGTGTGTGTGTGTGTGGGCCAGAAGACGACCCATCTCCTGTCTGTGACATACAAGAAGAGCCAAAAGGAAAACCACGCCGGAGCCAGAGCAGAGCTGAGGAGATAAGCCAGGCCGCAGGGTGGAGGGAGAGGGGAGAGGGGAGAGGGGAGAGGGGAGAGGGGGAGACGGAGGAGGAGGAGGAGGGGGAGACGGGGGAGATGGGAGCATTCGTTGGGGGAGATAGTGAAAGAGCGTGAGAAGGGAGCAGAGAAAAGCCCAGAGAGACGGACGGACGGACGGGGATTACTCACAACGCATCCTGAATACAGTATGCTAAATAAAACTACACGGACCAGCATGCATAGAGAGCTGCCGGACTACAGGCATATGTAGTTCAGTATTAAAAACACACTCTCTGCCTGAAGCACCGCCATTACTATTTATTACTATTAAGCCATCCAGCCGATGTTTTTATCCAAAACGACTTAGTGAATTGAGATCATTTATCATGAAGAGGAGTTGTGCCATGATGCCTTGCAGGTAGATGGTGGACTTTAAATAAAAAGGTCCTGGGTTTGATGGCCGATGAATACAGTCTACCGGTGGGCGTCATGGCCGGGAGATAGACAGCCTAGCTAGTGGCCACCGGGGCATAGTCCACACCCGCCCTCGGTGGACCAGAGTGGGGGGGAGCTCCGTCACACTCTAGGTCTTTATTGATCTTCATCACTCATGCAGCTGAAGATCCCTGCCATCAATCAATCCAATAATCCATAAAATGTTGTTTTATATGGCGCCATTTGTGCAAAAACTGCAATAAAATGTGCTTAACAAGGGAAGCAACATGACATGAACCAGAAATACAAAGGGCTTGAAATCACAACAAGCAACAATCAGAATGAAATATTCGAGGCAGCAGAAAGCTTATATTCTCAAGTGTGAAACAAAGAGATGGTAGTGGGGTGGGCCAGGAGGTCCGTCTTCACCCATACACCCGCTATCTCCTCTTCCCTCTGCACAGGCTGACTTTATCTTGTCAAAGTGCCACTACCAGCACCTCATATCTCATTGGTTCCCTGGCAGGGGTACCTGTCCGCTGCTTCGGAGAGGCCCCGCCCCCTTCTTAAAGGAACGACGCAGTCCTGCGAAACGTCCACAAGGGAAAGGTTGAAGATTGAGTCGCGAGGACAACCTGTAGTCATGTTGACTTTGGATGTCCCTAACATTTTAATACAACATAGTTCTAGTTAGCTACCATAATAAAATCAGTGAGTAGCCATTGGTTGGTGGATGAATAAGGATGGACGATTGGTATTATTATGGAAGCCAACACATTGCTAATTAGCTCCCATTACAATACCAATCCGCCGTCCCTATTCCTCCAACCCTCGATGGCTACTCAGTGTTCCATACGGGTTGCAGAACAGAGATAGAATCTGAAACTTTAGATTTCCAAAGAGACAGGGTGTTTGACTGACAGCCTATAGGTTCCGTGTCCAAACCCCAGGCTCCACAGTCTACAGGAATGCAGGAATCCTCGAGCAATGCCCTAATTCTTACCTTCTCATTAATGACATGCATTAATAGATAAAATTGAAAAAAATTGAAAAGCTTTGATAGGACCCAACAACAGAAAAAGCCAGAGCTGAAGTACTAAGTGAGTACCTCAGCCATTATTACACGAAAACATTGACACATTGAAACATCGTCCTCTCATCCTCTTTGAAGGCTTGCCTCTTGGGACATTTTTTGAGCTTTTTATTATATTTGTGTAAAGTTGTGAAGTCTCAGCATGAAACCAACACATGTGCACCAGGCCTTTGTTCACATCTGTCACATCCAACTCAGCAAACTCACAACCATGATCAAAGCTCAGCAATGCCTTTACACGCAGCTGGCCTGAGAGAGGGAGAAGAAGAGAGAGCGCAGACAAGCGAGAGAACAATGAGTTAGGCAACTCTGCCTTATATAAGCCAAACAAACACAGATTGCCTTATTTTCTTTGTCAACCTGCGATTAATGCATATTTAATAAGGCGGGCCGGTTCAGTGTCATCCTCTGATTAGTTGGTACATATTGGTATTTTGATTGTGTTTTGTTTGCCTGAAGAACAGCTCCATGGCTGGTTTGAGCATGTCCCCTTAGCACATGACACCGATGCTATGCTTCCCTTGTGTATAGATCCTATGATTGCAACCATTACAACAGTTGCCTTTACTAGCTTCCCTTCGAGCCGCTCTTCATTTTATTAGGGTTTTCCTCGACACGGTCCAGGGATTGACGATGAATCGATCCAACGTCGCACACCACTTAATTGAGGCAAAATCCAATTACAGACCTACCTTTTTCTAATGTAGTATTGAGCATGGAACATGGGTTGGACATGAATTAAACATAAGATGGTAACGTTAATGGAATAGAAGGACATGCTGCCAATATTACGACGGAATCTCCACTACAAAATAAAGAAATAGAATTAATCATAAGATTAAGAAGATGTGAACCCAAATCACAAATCTGTTTTATGGGCAATTAATGTCTGTTGCAAAAAACAACATTTTATTTTATAAAACTGTTGAAATCAGGAAAAGAAATATGATGAGACTACAAGAAAATCCCTAATAAAAGCATCCCAAGAAAAGGTGCCGTTGTTGAAATCAAATCTGTTGCAATCTTATCTTATCTCTGCCACCATGAGCTGCTGAGAAATCCTCCCCAGCTTCACAAAAGAAGGAATGATGTGAACACAGCGAAGTCTGTTGACTGAAGATGGCACTGCCGTCAATAAGGCTTTTTTTTTTTTTTTTTCGGGTTCGGGTTCGGAAGACTTTTGAAAGAACTTTAGACGCAGTGATTGTCAAAGATTGCAGGCATTGACACATCCTATGTCAAGTACCAGAATGGGTGAACATTTGTTACAGCTCACGTATGCACGTATTTCCACGGCGGTGAAAAGTTTTGTGTGACTACGCACGTCGGTTGAATAAAAAAAATAAGGGTTCCTCAAGGTTATGGATATCTATTAAGTTGCTCAGCAGGGCTGACTACACAGGACTTAGAACTCCTTCAAAAGTATGTTTGAAAATATAACCTCACGTTAGAGTTTCTCCACAAAGCCATGTGGCACAGGCGGGTTCAAGGCGTCTGGTGCAAGGCTGGTCTCTCTCTCTCTCTGTGTGTGTGTGTGTGTGTGTGTGTGTGTGTGTGTGTGTGTGTGTGTGTGTGTGTGTGTGTGTGTGTGTGTGTGTGTGTGTGTGTGTGTGTGTGTGTGTGTGTGTGTGTGTGTGTGTGTGTGTGTGTGCATCAGCCTCTGGGATCCAATCAGCCCAGTGCTTGGACCAGCCACTCTGCAGCACCAGAGCATCTCTGATCCGGTGAACGGACATCCAGACATGCTGCGGGCCATTGCAGGTTTTTCCTGGCGGCTGATTGCTGCACGCATGCCCAACACACACACACTCACTCACTCAAACACTCAGACTCACTCACTGAGCATTCTTCAGAGTCTGCCGTGACTGGGTCAGCAAATTAATCCGATTACTCAGTTAATGCAGAACTTGGTCAGTGTAGAAGGCAGACATTCGCTCAGTAAATCAGTCGGTCAGATAGCAAGTCAATAAATCAGTAAGCCATGTTGGAGTGCAACTCGGCCTGATCAGTAAGCCAGTCAGTCAGAAAAGTCTTGATAAGTTGCCTCCCCCCCCCCCCCCCCCCACGAGACAGTAAGATAGTCAAACGGTTAGTGTGTAAATCAGTCAGACAGCCAGACAGCCGCCACTGTCAGCCAGTGAACAAGTCATTCAGAAAAGCAAATAGTTCAAATAACTCACCAATACATTCACCAAGGAAGTGACTCTGTCTTTAAATTGATAAATTGCTCAAACGGAGTCTTGGTATTTAAACTTGACCCCCACTGTGGGGCGGAAGACAGACAGGGGCAAGGGATCAACTACTACCGCATCTGTGTCTCCGTCCGCATGCCTCCGTATCATTCCTTGTCGCATTGCCTGTCGTGACACAGACTATAATAGTTTCCCCGTGCCTCAGCCTTTCACCCCCCCCCCCCCCCCCCTGACCTCCTCCACCTGGGATAATTACAGTGGCCTGACCACCCAAGAGGCGGAATCAGGATTGGACACGGAGAGCGTTTCCGTCACAATTATTTGTGGCATTTGTCTAACCTTTTACAGTGAAATTGACTGGGGCCTCTTATGTGGAGCCAAACAGAGTGGAGGCCAGTCTGTGTGTGCACCATACATGGGGAGAGCTAGGCTTTAGCCAGGTGTTAGCTAGGGGCTAACCAGGGGCTATAGGCGCTAGCTATCTAAGAAGTATTAAGAAGAAGAAAAATAAGCTGTATTTCTATTGTCTTGTAGAAGAGAAATAATGGGGAAATAATGGTGAACCTCTCTGTTTGAGATCCTCTCCAATTTCAAATCCTCACCAGTGTAAATAGACTTTACCTGTCATTAAAGTGGGTTTTTGTGGAAGGGGGATATCGTTCTACGACTTCAAAAATAATCCTTCAAAACATTTTGTCGAGGTCGTAAGAATCCTGACATGCCCGAAGGATTAGAAGTTCTTTAGAGGAACACGCCTCTGGAGCAAAGAGGGTAAATAAACGTCATTTTCTTCCCAGTAGCTCCAAAACCCATTTTAATTAAATTACTCTTCAGATTGACTCATCCCTTACCAAGGGGGATATTTTGTTTGGTAACCTTTGCGTATCCCGGCAGAGGAGTGAGAGATGCAGTGTTTTTTTTCCCCGACATCCCAATAGATTGCACACTCGAGCAGTTTGAAACTGTCCTCTTTTGTATTTGTGTGATTCAGCAAGAGTCAGGTTTAAAAACCCCACATCGGTACATCATTCAACTCTATACTGTCATTGGATTCAAACTGATGCATAAGTCTACATTTATACTAAGAGGCAACAGATAATGCATGTATGGCAAACATCAACACTTGAAAATAGGCCTATCTTAAACACAGCTGAATGAATTATGGTTGATGTGATATTTCTAAAGAATCTAATTTCTAATTTGGAGATTTTATTTTATTAAGAGTACTTTCTTTAACAATGAGTCGTTTGTAATTCTACAATTTATTCCCAAAGATTGAGATTGATTTGCTCATTGAGTATTTACAAAACAAATGCATTAAGTTTGTGATGAACAAAGATGGCAGATGGCTGCTTTAAGTATGCCTTGTGATATTTATCCCAAGCGTGCTTCACGGATCAATTCTATAAAATGTTTAACATCTGAACTCAATACAAAAAAAGAAAAAAGCTTCATTCATTATACACACTTTGCAATTCATCTTCTTTTCAAATATTAAAATCTCACTTGGATACAACTTAGCAGCAATAATTCTCAGGAGGTTCAAAAAGGCTTTTAGTGCTCAGCTGGCCAGCAGCATTCTGAGAGGACAGTGTGAAGCATCTTGCTCATGGGGCCTTTACAAATAGTACAAAAGGGAAACGCTGTTAGTGGTTTCGCTCTGACCATTCTCACCCCTGGGTGACAAAGAACCCACACCGTCATTATTACATCAAACTAGTCTGAAGGGTACTGTACAGTTAACAACAATAAACCAACAATAGGAAGGACAAATTAGCAGCCATGGGGATCAAACTGGCAACCCTAAAGCAACAAGACTCATTCCTGGACTTGACAGACATCAGTCAAGTAAGCTCTTCGGTATAGCAGCACTCACACCGACTCATGTGTGGACTGAAAGGGTGCCGAGCCGATGATAATAAGAACCATGAAATATTCCCAATTAACAATAGTTTCAGAGAACAGCTTAAGGGCCTCAACATGCTCATTGCCCAGGGCCTATAGGCTGCATGTCTAGGGCCCTCTATAGGCTGCATGGTTAGGGGCCCCTACAGGCTGCAAGGCTAGGGCCCTCTATATTCTGCATTGCTAGGGGCCACGGGGATCTACAGGCTGCATGTCTAGGGGCCCTCCATAGGCTGCATGGCTAGGGGCCTTAAGGATGTACAGGCTGCATGGACCCTATAGGCTGCATGGCTAGGGGCCTCTATAGTATGCATGGCTAGGGGGCTTTCTGCATGGCTATGGGGGCCCTATAGGCTGCAAGGCTATTCAGAATGGCCAGGGGCCACTTGACAGTATGGCTTGGGCCCTCTACAGACTGAACGGTTAGGGCCCCTCTAGACTGCATGGCTAGGGTGAGCCATGAAGCTGTTTTAACTTAAGTTTTAACACTGTAATCAGGGCACCCTTTAATTCTCACTGTGTTTTTGCCTAATGTGTCTTAGGTTTTCTTTCAAACCATGTGTATCTCTGCTTGGGGGGCATTGACATTGTAAAGAGCTATTTGGAGGACTCGTCAACATGTCAGCTTGCTAATTGTGATTGTGCCACATCCGTACTGAGACCCGCGGTCTGACTCCCTCGCATCGCGGGGCACAGGCAGAGCCAAGCGATGATGGAGGAGCACATGGAGAAGGACATGCATTGTTTTGGTGCAGCGACACTGTCGCGTTCTGTGCACTGCTTACTTTGTACATTGTTCTAGGTATGGATTCTAATGCTGAATTTCAGTAAATATTTTTTGCAACCTGCAAAAATTAAATAGGCCTATTGTTCATTATCAATCATACGATGACCTACTGCTTTAATGAAGGCATAAATTGAATCCTCGCTACAGATAATTATTTGAAACTAATCACACAGATTATGTGCCAGTTATGGAAGGGTCAACCATTGTTTTGCTCAACGTATTGGTCTTTGGCTGTAACCGATGTATGCATATGTTTCGAGCTAAGACCGATACAGTGCAAGGTGAGGTTGAGCATCATACGCCTCTGAGTTTGTTTTTCAGTGTAGTATAGCCTATTATGAAAGCATCATGCAATTAATGAGTTCCATTGTAGCCCACAATTCCTGAAAATATGGTCAAACTTAGCGACGTGTCCGTCTGCGTGGATCGACTTTTAATCCCAATGCCTAGTAAAATAGTTATTGTCAATCCAGCCACGTGGATCAAGCTGACAGCTCCTATACTTCGCGATTTTGACGCTAAATTATATAATCAGCGGTGCATATATCAACAACAACAAAAAACATCGAATCTGCTTTCCCATCACAGCATGCAATGACACTCACCTCAAGACACACCGAGTGCTGAAAGCCGTTCGTCGTGACGAGATATGAAAGAACTTCTTGCTCCATGCATCAGGATGCTCCTCCGTGTTTCCTTGGCTAGGATGCTCTCGGATGACGGTGCCGATTCACTTACTATACTGACAACAAAGCCCGGGCTCAGCTGGGCTTTATGTGGCTGCAGTTGATGCACCCGATTGGCGAGATTTGGGGTATGTCCCTCCGGCTGTCGCTACCAACAAACTTCGAGGGTTTTAAGAAGGCATTCTGAGGGCATGTCGCCATCCGCTACGAAGAGACACACTGTAGCGCCTCGTTGCGCGTCGCGACCCTTGCGAATCCACAGCGGAGGGCGGTGAGTGGCTGTTCGTGCGCTGTAGCGCTGCATGTGTGGCGTCCAGCCCCCTGATTCACCTGTCTCTGTCTCTCTCTCTGTTTCCTCTCTCTCTCTCTCTCTCTCTCTCTCTCTCTCTCTCTCTCTCTCTCTCTGTTTCCTCTCTCTGTCTCCCCCCTCTCTCTCTCTCTCTCTCTCTCTCTCTCTCTCTCTCTCTCTCTCTCTCTCTGTTTCCCCCCCCCCCTCTCTCTCTCTCTCTTTCTCTCTCTCTCTCTCTCTCTCTCTCTCTCTCTCTCTCTCTCTCTCTCTCTCTCTCTCTCTCTCTCTCTCTCTCTCTCTCTCTCTCTCTCTCTCTCTCTCTCTCTCTCTCTCTCTCTAATGAATACAAGGAGTCGATTTTCACAGCTCAGTGGACGAGTCTTGAGCAATATAATAGCAATGTTTTTTTTAATTTAGGGTCCTCGCTGTCAACACAGCTTGTCTCTTTCTAAGAAAATTAGAGATAGGCGATGGTATCTTAAAAGCCTCAGATGGGATTCCCCCCCCCCCCCCCCCCCCCCCCATGTTCAATTTGGCTTAAAAAAAAAAGAAAGTCTGCTATTGTTGGTAAAACTAAGAACTGTGATAGACCAGTCTGATTTTGGTTGGCTGCTATATCTGCTGCTGTTGTAAATAGTGTTTTTTTTATATAACTTCAGCAGCTGTCCGTCTAAAATACTCTGCAGTCCGTCAGTATCTTCAAAACACAAGTAGGCCTCTGTCCACACCTGTTCAGAATCTGGACATAGGCGACATTATCTTGAGTTTGCAGGTGAAAGTATAAGCTATGGTGAAAGCTACGCAGTGAGTCTTTAAATCTCCAACGAGTTCAACGTCCGTCGACTCCCAGCTCATTTGCGTCCCCGGCTGAAAGCGACGTGTTACCCTCTGGGGTTTAGGGAACAAAAATCAAATTAGTCTGCTTGATGTTTCACTGCCATTATCTCAGGTCAGAAGCGACCCAAGGGGGGTTGAAGGGGGCTGAGCATGCATGAGCCAGAATAACAATTAGCGAGATGACATGTTGACGAGTCCTCCAAATAGCTCTTCGCAATGTCAATACCCTGGAGCGGAGATAGATGGAAACGCAAGAAAACAGTGGAAATCAACAACACGTTGACATTGGACATCCTCATCTGTAAGTGTGCCCAACAATGCAGTTACGGGTATCCTTAATAAAATACATCAAATCATAAAATAAAAATCACAAATATTAAATTAATAAAAGCCCAAAAGAGCTTTAAACAATTGCGTCCCTCATATCATGAAGTATTCCCAACATGAGAAAATGGAAGACACTATATATACTGTATATACGACAATTTACCATGACGTCACAAGCATAATATACATTCTTCCGGGTGGCAAGAATGCCGAAGTGGTCTAGCCTGGGTTTACCCATGCTGCCATGCATGCAAATTCATTTTGTGCTGCTAGCTTGGACATGTTATAGAATGGACACCGGATTCCAAAATGGCGCCCCTTCATTCCTATGTAAACTGCTCAATGTCGCAGGGCAAAATCAAGGAGAGATATGCTTCCGCATCATGGGAGCCTAGCCACGCCCTAGTTCATTACGTACCGGGAGGTCTGGGCCCCGTTTCCCGAAAGCGTCGTTAGCTATCGTGAAGTGCGTCGAAAGGGCATCGTAGAGTTTTCACCGCGTTTCCCGAAAGCATCGTTGGTCACGAACGTCTTGAAAACGCTCGTAGCTAACGAGTACTCCAGGGGTGCTCGTAGGTACTCGTAGGACGCTAAGAGCATCGTCAGCTATAGCCTCAGTGGCGTCACCATCGGACATTCCGTATATTGGATGCGTTTTATTAAAACGCATTGCGCCTTTATGTTCTTAGTTTGGTAATTAATAAAGATTATTAATTAATTTATTAATAAATATGTTAAAATGGCCAAAATAAAACGGGACAGTCCAGAAAATGTTTGCGCAGGCAGGGCACTCAAAATGTGTGAGAGAAAGTGGGGGGATTTGTGCAGACTGACATAGGCTACTCATAAAACGTAGCATAAAATAATGTAAAAAAAAAATTAAATTAAACAAATTAAAAAAAATAACGAAATTAAAGAAATTAAAAGAAATAAAAAAAATTATAAAAAACAAGCAAAGAAGCAGGCAAAAGGCTGGGATATTGTGGGGATTGGTCAAGTTGACGGGAATGTTTAGTGACATGAGGGAGGGTGGAGGGGGTTAAAAAAAAGTCTCAATCACTATTCGACGCGCATGAAAACCAGCAGCGTAGTTATGAGGGAGGCCGTCCTCACACCGATCTTCCTCATCGTCATCGTCCTCAACGTCCTCCGGTTCAAGCAATGCCAACCCAGCCTTAGCTGCAATGTTGTGCAACATAGCCGTCACACATATCACGGCGCATGACTTGGCCGGCGAAAACTGACTTGTGAAGGCATCTAAAGCGCAACTTCCACCTCCCGATCGTGCGCTCAACGATGCACCGGGCCAGACGGTGGGCTTCGTTGTATTCCTCATCATGGACGTCTCCCGGGTTATTCACAGGTGTGAAGAGGAATTATTTCAGGGGGGAAAATGCCGTGAAACGCACAGTGCATTCAGGATTAGGACTGATATATGTCGGTTTAAGCCTAATCAATTGTGTTTTAATGTCTTTAGCATTCATATAATTGCAGTCTATTTTTTTTGTAGGCTACTCTGCTGTTGTCCTTGATGGGGATATATTTTAACACAATTTTCCTGCGACATTCCTGCGTCTCCCCCTCCTACGGAGCCCATTTCAGCACCGTGTCAGTAGACAGTTACAATCCTACGACGTCGTGAGTGCAGCGGATGCGCGTTCACGTTAAGAGGAGTTTCGGGAAACGCTCCAAAGAAATTGACGATGGATCGCAAGATCCATCGGGAGAATGATCGTACGAGCGAAGATCCATCGTTATCGGGAAACGGGGCCCTGAGCGATCGCAGTCGCATTGTTTACCGACCTAGAAAAATAAAAAAGTAAATGGCTTGAATTAAGGATTTTCCTCTGGCAGGCGACTACGGGACGTCTCATTAATATATACATGTATATATTAATATATATTACATTATATTATATTAATATTGTTTTCATCATCGTTTCAACTTCAGATCAACAACAATGTTTTTAACTGCGTAACTATGTTTACAGTAGATGGGTGGATCGCTTCAGGTCAGTGGAATCTGCTCGCGTTCTGCCACCCAGAAGTATCTTGACGCCTATTGTTTGCAAACATCATGAAATGCCGTATACGTTCACATTTATCTACGTTACGATTTAATGCCTCTGACCTCCTCGAGCTGAGGGCTCTCTTGTAGTCGTTCATCCCCTCCCACATTAAGTCATTCATCGTTGTATGTATGAACAAGCAAACCAACCCCCCCTCCCCCCGGAGTTGTCAACATGTCGCGGGAGCAACAACATCAAGACAGATTCCAGCATGTTAATTCAGTGTTTCTGGGAGAGTTAGTGCAGGCTGCTATGATGGATGGGCTCACTGTGCTACACTACTAGTCTGCATGCCACTGCACAGCATAAACAAATACCCTCGCCTCCACCGGCGAACGGACGCTTGGACTCTCTGGAAGGCAAGCGGTTCCTTCAGCGGGGAGATTTATGCCGCTTGATGCACGAGTGCCGGTCTCAGGGGCACGGAGAGCTGGTTTTACCTGGGACACCTTTGGGGAGGCGGTCTGTGTGTGTGTGTGTGTGTGTGTGTGTGTGTGTGTGTGTGTGTGTGTGTGTGTGTGTGTGTGTGTGTGTGTGTGTGTGTGTGTGTGTGTGTGTGTGTGTGTTTCCATGTGTCTATGTGCATGCATGTGGGTCTGTGTGTTTGGGTGTGTATGCAAGTATGTGTCTGTGTGTTTGTGTTTGTGTATGAACGTGTGTGTTTGTGTGTGTGTCTGTGTGTGTGTGTGTGTGTGTGTGTGTGTGTGTGTGTGTGTGTGTGTGTGTGTGTGTGTGTGTGTGTGTGTGTGTGTGTGTGTGTGTGTGTTAGTTTGTGTGCGTGTGCATGGATTCATATTTGAGGTATGTATTCCGTACCACACATTGAGGAGCGCAGATTTGTTCAACCCAGCGGCACAGGCCGGCACCATAAAGGGCTCCTTCGGACCACATGTTGTGAGTCTGATTAGCCAGTGTGTGCTTCGGGTCCACAGCCTGGGCCCCGTTTCCCGATAACGATGGATCTTCGCTCGTACGATCATTCTCCCGATGGATCTTGCGATCCATCGTCAATTTCTTTGGAGCGTTTCCCGAAACTCCTCTTAACGTGAACGCGCATCCGCTGCACTCACGACGTCGTAGGATTGTAACTGTCTACTGACACGGTGCTGAAATGGGCTCCGTAGGAGGGGGAGACGCAGGAATGTCGCAGGAAAATTGTGTTAAAAAGGGTTAAAATATATCCCCATCAAGGACAACAGCAGAGTAGCCTACAAAAAAAATAGACTGCAATTATATGAATGCTAAAGACATTAAAACACAATTGATTAGGCTTAAACCGACATATATCAGTCCTAATCCTGAATGCACTGTGCGTTTCACGGCATTTTCCCCCCTGAAATAATTCCTCTTCACACCTGTGAATAACCCGGGAGACGTCCATGAGGAATACAACGAAGCCCACCGTCTGGCCCGGTGCATCGTTGAGCGCACGATCGGGAGGTGGAAGTTGCGCTTTAGATGCCTTCACAAGTCAGTTTTCGCCGGCCAAGTCATGCGCCGTGATATGTGTGACGGCTATGTTGCACAACATTGCAGCTAAGGCTGGGGTGGCATTGCTTGAACCGGAGGACGTTGAGGACGATGACGATGAGGAAGATCGGTGTGAGGACGGCCTCCCTCATAACTACGCTGCTGGTTTTCATGCGCGTCGAATAGTGATTGAGACTTTTTTTTAACCCCCTCCACCCTCCCTCATGTCACTAAACATTCCCGTCAACTTGACCAATCCCCACAATATCCCAGCCTTTTGCCTGCTTCTTTGCTTGTTTTTTATAATTTT
This sequence comes from Gadus morhua, assembly GCF_902167405.1. Lineage (NCBI taxonomy): Eukaryota > Metazoa > Chordata > Actinopteri > Gadiformes > Gadidae > Gadus > Gadus morhua. The sequence continues at coordinate 4,424,976 of NC_044056.1, read as the reverse complement.
TTTTATTTCTTTATTTTTTTTAATTTCTTTAATTTCGTTATTTTTTTTAATTTGTTTAATTTAATTTTTTTTTTACATTATTTTATGCTACGTTTTATGAGTAGCCTATGTCAGTCTGCACAAATCCCCCCACTTTCTCTCACACATTTTGAGTGCCCTGCCTGCGCAAACATTTTCTGGACTGTCCCGTTTTATTTTGGCCATTTTAACATCTTTATTAATAAATTAATTAATAATCTTTATTAATTACCAAACTAAGAACATAAAGGCGCAATGCGTTTTAATAAAACGCATCCAATATACGGAATGTCCGATGGTGACGCCACTGAGGCTATAGCTGACGATGCTCTTAGCGTCCTACGAGTACCTACGAGCACCCCTGGAGTACTCGTTAGCTACGAGCGTTTTCAAGACGTTCGTGACCAACGATGCTTTTGGGAAACGCGGTGAAAACTCTACGATGCCCTTTCGACGCACTTCACGATCCACTTAGGCTAACGACGCTTTCGGGAAACGGGGCCCTGGTCACTACCTTTGAAGAGCCTCTATTTTAACACCAGGTGGGACACTTTCACAAACTGCAACATTTTTTATTGGCTTTGGCCGATTAAACACTAGTATGCCTGGCTAATTGTAGGAAATGTATTGCTTTCAATGTGTCCATACACTTAACATACGTCAAAACTTAATAAATAAAATGATAAATAAGTAAGTGATAGTGAGGTCAAATAATGAGCTCATCATGTATAAATTGAGATTCACACGAGGAATTGTGAAAATGTTCCAAAGTATTGCGGGGATTATCAATGCATTTGGTGAATATGGTCTCACAGCTTTGTGGTGTAGCCTCTGGTGAAGATAAACAAAACATAGGAGAACCTGACAAGATGTTTTCAGAAATTAAACCTACCCTTTTGAGCCTCTGCATTCAAATCCCGTGTTTCAAGGGAAATATCACAGAGTGAAAAGAGGACTGTTTTGAGATACATGAAAAATAAATTAAGCACGATAGCTGTAAAGTGGGAGATTTGATCTCAAGATCATGTTCTTCCTCAACCAATTAATTTTACATATTTAAAAATAGGCCTACATACAATGTAACCCAGTAGAATGTACCATTTCTAACGCTTCGCTAATTAAAATTCTGTCAGGTCCAAAAAAGATACAAACTTCAATTTTGCTGGTGGTTGTCCATGAATAGATCAGACAGGCAGACAGACAAGGGCTGAAAGACATAGTGTCCGTACACAGACACAGTGCATGGTAACATATATACCTCCATGTGTGGCCCATTGAAATTCAGAACACATCAAACCCAGGTCTCGTTACACAACAATAATCACAAGCTCACAGCACTGAGGGGAAAAAGAAAACCTGATTCAATCGATGGTGGCTTTTCCAGAGATTGGATGCGGGAAGTCACGCACCATTTATGGAGCCGAACGTTCACGGACGATTCAGTTTTGCGAAAGCTATCGATGCCGTCTGTTGACCGAAAGGAACATATATTGGGGATGCGATCGTTGTGGAGAAGGCAGCTGGGAGGAGTCAGTTTGAGGCTGAGGACCGCGAGCCGGGGGGGGGAAAGCTGCTATCCTTCTTCCTCACCTCTCCTCAGACGCCTTGGCCAATCAGCACCTTCTTCTCAGCCGGCCACAGGGTTCAGGGGAAGTGTTGCTCATGCCGTTCCTGTCCTGGTGAACGCTGATCTTCAGAGCACGCTGTGAAGATTACTTCTGAGGCCATGACGGACAATGGTCATCCTTTTTTCTGTTTTTGGTGTTTTTTTAGAGGTCTTTTAGAGGTCATTTCACCAAACAAAAACAAAGGGATTCCCAAAAAAAACAGGGGTTTCTAGTACATTTATGAACTATATCTATCTATATATATCTGTCTATCTAAATAGATAGATAGAAAGATAGATAGATCTAAGGATCTATCTATCTATCTATCTATCTATCTATCTATCTATCTATCTATCTATCTATCTATCTATCTATCTATCTATCTATCTATCTATCTATCTATCTATCTATCTATCTATCTATCTATATATGCATATATATAGAGAGAGAGAGAGAGAGAGAGAGAGAGAGAGAGAGAGAGAGAGAGAGAGAGAGAGAGAGAGAGAGAGAGAGAGAGAGAGAGAGAGAGAGAGAGAGAGAGAGAGAGAGAGAGAGAGAGAGAGAGAGAGAGAGAGAGAGAGAGATATATTGATATTTATGACTCTGTTTTACCTCCAACATGAATATGGATCCAATCAATTCATGGAGGGCAATTCACTGGTGTTCTTGGTGCGGTCATTATGCGACTACTGAAGGTGAACGCAAATGTGTCTGTAATTAGTTTTCTCTATTTTTTCCTTCAGGGAATCCTCCCAGGATAGGTCAGGGACGATGCTACGAGGCGAAGGCGAAGCATACTGTGGTTTCACACCAAGCTAATGAAATGTATGACACCCAGTCTGGGCATGCAAGCGGGAAGGGCAACCCGGTACCTTTGCTGACAATACCCATGCTTTTAATGGATGGACTGATATTTAGTAATTGGCGTGAACATCATACTACACATTGTTACCCGGCAATGTATTTCTCTTGCTTCTTTTTCCTTCCCGAGGCTTTTCTGCGGGCGCGATGTGAAGGACTCTCGTGACGAGGCTAAGCCTTTGTTAATGCCACGATGTTTCCAGTGGTTCTCCTAGAGTAACAGAGGAACAACCTATCCCCTGGCAGTAACCCATGGAAAGATTAGCTGGATTATCATCAGATAACGGGATGCCCTGCCTTCAAAAGCTATGTGGGAAAAGCCTTGGTTCAAACCCATGCTCTGTTGAAAGTGTAAATCACTTATTTATGCTGTATAATATATGCGGTAATAAATGCCCTTCAGTGGATGCTTTCCCCCAAATCGTCTTACAATACCAGGAGGGTCCACATTGTGAGAATTGTCGGAATCAAGTGGGACTCAAACTCCTAACCCTGGCAAGCGAAGCGCTGTTCAAATCAAGCTCCATATATTTTTGTATTCTTTTCGTTTAAGTAGTTGGTTTGGTCGTTTTTTTGCAGCACGGTTTAATACGGACAGAAAAAACTGATATTGTGTTAATTTACATTAAAAACAAATAACAACACTGCATAAAAATGCGTTGAGGCTTAATAAATACACACGGTATGAATAAATGCTGGATTTCAACATAAAAAAAACAATACCGCAAGGATTTAACGGCTTTAATTTGTGCACAATAGAGGCTTTGCATGGGGAGCATGTTCCAGGTCGGGAGTGTTTCCATTCTCTCTCTGTTTCCCAACCTTGGAAGACGGAGAACGGGTCCAAATAATAGATTCCACAGGGAGAGCGGAGCGGAGTTCGGCTTGGAGCACGCTGTAAATCTGTGGCTCACAACCGCCACAGCGGGCTCGTTACCCTGCCTCCTTATGAATAACCGCAGGGGGCCGGGTGCCTCTCACTGTCCCCCCGTCCCCCCACCCCCTTCATCAACCCCCCTCCCCCCGTCCCCCCCCCCCTCACCCCAACCCACCCCACCCCTCTCTCTCTCTGTCGCCTCTCACCCTGGTGGGGGCGCCCCTGCAGGAGAGAGGAAGTACCAAACACAACGGGGCGGCAAGGCCTTCATCAGGGTAACCTGTTTCCAGCAGGAAGCCGAATAATGATTTTTAACTGCCCCGCCCGAGAGAATGATCTCTTAAAACCCCCCCCTGCTGCGCTTCCCCATGATGGGTGGTAGGGGGCAGGGGGGGGGTGAATGAACGATCGCGGCCAACAGCGGAAAAATAAGGGGTCATTTTCTCTTAATGTAGTAGCCGTAAACATTTATCGTGGCGGGTTCCCCGCTGACAACGCTATCTATTTGTCGCGTAATCGTTTCAGAATTTTTTTTCTCGTCCTGATCAACAACGCGAGCCCGGTACCGGACGGGCCGCGGAGCTTGGTTAACTTCACGAGCGCGCCGCGACCATTATTGCCGTTCCGAGCGTCGTCGTAAAAGCACATCCAGAGAACAGAGGGGACGAGTATACCGGCTCGTATGGCTCGGGGAGCCAGGGAGGGAACGGGATGCGAAGCGAGGATGTTCAAAGAGCGATCACGTAACAAAACAACGGGGGGGGGGGGGGGGGGTGAGGAGGGGGGCCCCTCAGAGTGGACCGTTGCGCCGCCGTCTCATTACATCATCATGTAATTACGTGGGCTTCACCGCTCTCCCGGTTGTTTTGGAAGAGATACGCGAGGGCGGCTCGGTACTCTGGGGGATAAATAACGTGCAATCACATTAGGGTGGTGTTGCTGAGCGGGGTGCAGCGGAAAAAAAAAAAAACCTTGAGAGAACTCGTAGCTGCGAGGGGCGGAGGGGGGACTGGGTGAGGAGACACTGAGTTCTGTTACAATCCACCCGGGGACGTAGGCACGGACTCAGGGGTGGAATGAATAAGGAGAGAGGTTTATTGACAGGATGTCCAGGGAACGAGGATGGATGAGGGGGGAAAGTCCGGCAGACGAAGTAGGGTGAGGTTTAAGACTGCTGAAGCACACGGGAGAGTGTGGTTTTAGAAGCGAGCCTGGAAGCCAGAGATCGGCAGGTGGGATTGCTGAATGGCAGGCAGGGAGATGAACAGGCGGGCCGGTAGATGGGCCTTTATTGATCCTGGGTCACAGAGAGACAAAGTGAGCGAAAAGCCGAAAAGATAAAACACATACGGTATAAAACTTGAATACACAATCCAAGGAGTGTGAGACGTCGGCTTACCACTCGGGTCGAAGCGGCGATCTGTTGAAGAGGTGAGAGAAGAACCAGGGGGGTAGAAATACTGAAGAGTTGATGAGAGGACGGATTTCGAAGGTGAACGTGATGACCAGCGATCAGGCGAATGAATGGAGGGGCCCCGCCAACACCACACAGTTACACACCCACGCATAGCGAACGAGACAAAGAGTGGAGCGCAGGAGACACAAGGGAAATGGCAAAACACAAGAAACACAAGAATAACTGGAGGCAGCGACGAGGCAAGAAAATACAAGCCGAAAGAAAGAGGTGTTTTTTTATTCTTGCTCCGCGCAGATAAAAGGACCTGTCTCTTCAGCATGGGCTGCATGGGGATCCAGGGTTGTTCAGTACAGGGCAGATTACGCGTTCCCCAACCCCCATGGCACAAAATCACTGTTGTGTCTCGGGCAAAATACACTCAAGACCGGGCGGGAGGGAAATAGAAGTCTTGCTTCGCCTACACAAATAGAGTTGTGGTGTTGTGTCCACACGATCAGATTCCCGCGACTCGCGACGTTCAATCTCCCGAATCACAGGCATGCTGCTCTTCACTCTAGCCAATGAGTTCACTGCGTGAAGAAGGCCCCCTTTTGATCGTATCACGCATCATCCGGTCCGAGGAAAGCGTTCCGTCGCCCGCCTGGCTGACAAGCGTGGCGGCGGCGTGTTAGCGGCGGTGCTATCGCAGACGGGGTCGATGCGTCCCGATAGCGCGGCGGCGGGCAGGTGACGCGCTGTCAGACCGCATTAGCGGCGCCGCGTTGCCGTGGACAACATGGGCGGGGCCGTCGTGTTGAAGTTCACTCCCTGAGATTGGGGATGGATCAATTCCATTCTGTCAATCACAATCAGTCCCGAATGAGCAATCCCAAATGGAGTGCAGGAGCCGACTGACCGCGGGATGCTGGAGGCAGCGGCGGGCCGTTATCTCCTCACGTCTTTGGGTTTGTATTCATTTATTATTTTATTGATATCAGCCAGATTGGTGGAGTCAAAACATCAAAAGGTTTGGGGAAGATTCCGACGTGTCCGCCGTTTGGTCGTTCGGTCAAGATTCAGGGGCTGTCTTCATTTTGACTTTTTGTTTACAATTTGGTATGTCAGAATCATTTGGGATCTTGTCGGTCTTGAGAGTGTTTTTCCGTGTTGAGACGGTACCATCATCCCCATTTGGATTGCCTTGCTAGCTACACTTAAACAGGGAATCACCATTATTTGCTAATGAGATTTCTGTGAATGGAATGGAGACTTAATCTAATCTTTGGCACGGCGGTAATGCAACGCTTAAAGAGCCATGAGGAAAAAGCAGTTGTAATTAGCAAGCAGTGTTTAGGATAAAAACACATCCAAGTCAACCATGCGCAACATACTACCTGAAGCTCAACAGCTACAACATTTGGGAAGAGGAAGAGGATAAGTGCCATTACTCCACTGTCATGAATTCAATTCATAATGAATGATCAAGTCTAGTCCCTTTAACCCCAAGTTTCACTTCTACAAAGGGTAACATCATTTTGGTCGATCTTCCATTACAGGAACTTTGAGGGCACACAGAATAAATAAGGAGACCAGAGCCTTTCCCGTAGATCCTTTCTATTCTCTCCTCCACCTACCAGGAAGTTATTAATTATTCCAGAGTCGGTGGTTGATGAATGGATCCTATTTGCACAGTACAGTTCCAGCTCTAACCAATTCCTGTTGGTTGGCAAAGGTAATACAACTAAGCATTTTAAATCAAATGAAGTAATTAGTGTAATTGGAAGAAATCTATGTAGCCATTAAAGGTGCCAGTCCATAAGAATAATCCTTTTTATTCGGATCCATTTATTGATTGTGCCGACAACACAGACGCAAAAACTCATTGCATCTTATCTCACAACAGAGGGCTTCCTCTTGAAAACAAGGCTGCATGGTAATGGATGCTGAGTCTCAATTCAAAGAAGACGCCTTTGCCGTTGAGTGGGGAGATTTGTCTGGCTAAAAGGCTCAAAACTCAATGGCATAGACGTTGGGGGTGTCAAAATTAGAGATATTATTTTTCTCAGTGTATTATATCTAACACTTATGCTTGCCTTAACAAACGGACAAATCTGAAATAAAAATAAAATAACGAGAGCCTGATCCGTTGACTTGACAGTAAATTAATCATACATAGAATGGATTATAATGAATCCTCAGAGAGTTAACACATTTGTGTAAGCAAGTGTTTTCCCCTATTAAAATAATGTTGGCGCCGTAGCATAACGAGTTCAATCTTTTTTTATTGACATAAAACTCCTTCAACCAATGCTTATTTTTCCAAGCCAGACTTCAAGGTTCCTGGCGAGCATCTGCCTCTGTGAGTCATGCGGCACTCTGACAAGCCCTGTCTGCTTCGCCTTGATGTTCTTTTCACATCTTGAAGGGAAGATGGACACCTCCAGGGTTGACAAAGCTCCCCACCGAACACAATCTCAACTGACTTCCAGACACAATGTGGTTGTTCGTCCGCGCGGCAAAGTTGTGAGCCCTGCGAGAACCAGAGATGCCTGATCTTCAGACAAACCCCCCCCCCCCCCCCCCCCGCTGTCGCTATCCAATCAAAGTCCAGCAGTGAGGAACCGGAGCAAAGTGAATGTCAGTGTGGTTCTGGTGTGACGGATGAGCCTGCGCCGCCAGAGAGATGATAGATGACCACCCGGGCGGCCATGTTTGTTCTAGATCCCGGGAGAAGAGAGCAGTGGTGTTGGTCATCCAATGGAGGCATTGATCGAAGAATAATGTGGACGTTTTAGTGAGAAAGTGTTCCTAGTATGAAGTCGATTGGATCTTCTCGGGATCCGGAAGCTGAATCCATCCAGGAATGCATTGCGAAGTAATGTTAGTTTTTTCCTTCTAACCACCAAATTCTAATAAGTGGTGCTAATTAAACACAGTGGAAGAACTTAAGAACTGTGTGTGCTTCAGGCTTTCCGCATATCTCATAGGATAGGCGATAAATGTTAAAGACTGGACTTATATTTTTTCTTTTAAGTACTTTTTCAGGACGCAATCATATTGCCATTACTTTTCCCCAAAGCCCTCTGAGCAAAAATTGCCATTGAATATATTTAGTATGCAAAAACCGGAGCTTGGCTACTTGCTATAGTTAATCTAATGCAATTAGAGGTGGGGAAAAGCCATCTTGTCTTTAAAGTTATATTTTATGTCTAAGCAGCTCATACCTACATGATTTATCTGGTCTTTAAAATTAAATATATCATGTAATGTTTCCTCCGCAGAACTCGCTCATCAAAGACTGTTTCATTACAGTGATTCACAGGTAGGCGAGCATTCCAGAAGGCACTTGTTAAGATTTAGATTTTGCCTTGTCATGCCTGCAAAACAAAATATACAACGTAACGCATGTTGATTGCTGCTTATCAATAAAGTTTAGACTAGAGAACAACTAGAAGTCATTTTCTTCCTTTTTAAATGCCATGGCCCTATTAATAATGATGATAAATTATAATTGTTTAATATCAGGAGAACAATATAATTGACAATATACCCCTTTGGGTGATTATTCTTAAAATGTCCCATCTGGCAGTAATAAAGTTGATCTTATCTTACTATTATTATACTTTCATGGACCACAGTTTCTCTGGTAATTGTGCTTGATCTTTTTAATATCATTTGTAATTATAGAATTATGCACAGAGTTGGCTGCCAACCGTTTTCAATTTGGCACGATCTTATCAAAGCCCAAGGATCAATCACATTCCTACTATGTTTTGTTCTGCGTTCATATCCTGTTTTATTTTGAAATATTAATTAAATATTCATTTAAATTCATATCAAGGAGGTAAGATTGGCTGGAAATGCCATTTCACGTTGTGTTAAAGATATTCATTTATTGGATGCCATTTTGGGCAGATGATACATACATGCATAAGTGCATTTCCTACCATTTAGAGTGTCTCCCTCCAGACAAAGAACGGAAAGTGGGGCAGTTCGAAAACCTGTTAGATCCCTTGGCTCTTTCTAACGAGTGTGTTATGGCGTCCCTGAGCAACAATTGAGCACTTTCTGATCTTCGTGATTTCTGCATGCTTCGTGACGGCAAATAAATTAATATTTATTAAGTGTCCGTTTTTTTTAATGTAACAGAGGACCGAAGATTGAAAAAAGATTTGATAGTTGTTTTTCCTCCATCAGCTGTCAATCATGAGATATGGGTAGCTGAAGCAGTTGCTTTAAATCCCGGCCTGAATGTCAAAAGCTATGTGTCTAAACTCCTAAGCAGGTTCAAGATGACACCCAAGGTCATCGGCTCATATTGGCAGTACTTCACCGTTGCCAAAAAACACAAAACCCATCTGCCGTCTGATACTCTCAGAGCTCTGCCACTCTCTCTCCTCAGTTCTTAGAATACATATTTTTGTTTTCCTTATTTTCTGTCCTTCCCTGTATTGTGTGGTGTGACTTTGATGTGCGGTGTGTGCGTGTGCATGTGTGTGTGTGTGTGTGTCTCCGTGCTCTCTATCTTGCATACCTATGGGGTCATTGACAAGAAGCAATAGCCCCACAGTTTGCAGGGTGAAACCTCCAAGTATAAGTAAAGCACCATGCTACACCCCCCCCCCCCCCCCCCCCCCCCCCCCATGGTCACCAACCAGACCCCCACCTCACTTGGCAGCTGGAAGGTTGTTTTGGTGCGTGTATGTGTGTATGTGTATGTGTGTGTGTGTGTGTGTGTGTGTGTGTGTGTGTGTGTGTGTGTGTGTGTGTGTGTGTGTGTGTGTGTGTGTGTGTGCGTGCGTGCGCGCGCTTGCTTGCTTGCATGCGTGATTGTCTGTTTGAAGGTGCGTATCTGTGTGCGCTGCAGAACAGAAATACACTCTGAGCACGTCTGCTTTCAACCTGTCGGACAGCTGTTGCAAGGTGGCATGTGTCATCCCCCCCCACCCCCATAAGTCATCCCCTGTTATCACATGCATACATTACTGCATGTAGCACCACCGCATGCATTATTACATGCCTGCACCCCGCCATGCATTTCATCACTCACACATATCTACATGCATCACGCATGCGACTCGGCATGCATTACTACCTGTCTGCATTAATTAACTACATGCATTATTAACTGCCTGCATTAATTACATTAATTGCAATTACATGCCTGAATTACATCACTACATGGATGACTTCATGCGTCATGCCTGTCCCATTACATGTATGAGGAGGAGAGGGGAGAGGAGGAGGAGGTGGTGGTAGAGGAGGTGGTGCTAGAGGAGAAGGTGGTGGTGTTAGAGGAGAAGAATACGAGAAGGAGGCGGAGGAGAATTTGGACGTGGAGACAGCGGAGGAGACGGGAGGAGGAAAGGAGGAGGTGGAAGAGGAGGAGGAGGAGGGTGGGAGGGGGGGAGGGGGGGGGTTCTTCCCAGGATGGCCCATCATCTGCGACGATGACAGGACTATCAATGAGGGAGGGGGGGGGCTGTGGGGGGACGGGGCAGGATGTGTGGGGGTTCCATGTGTCTGCACTCTGAATTCAACAAGAATAATTACACATTACGTGCTGCTTTGTGTGGGGACGGGAGTGGAGTTTATGGGGTGTGGGGTGTGTGTGTGTGTGTGTGTGTGTGTGTGTGTGTGTGTGTGTGTGTGTGTGTGTGTGTGTGTGTGTGTGTGTGTGTGTGTGTGTGTGTGTGTGTGTGTGGGTTTGTGTGTGGGGGAGTGAGAGAGGTTGTGTGTTTTTTTATGAGAAAGAGTTGTGATATGATTGTGTGTGTGTGTGTGTGTGTGTGTGTGTGTGTGTGTGTGTGTGTGTGTGTGTGTGTGTGTGTGTGTGTGTGTGTGTGTGTGTGTGTGTGTGTACATGTTTATGAGAGTGTGTGTGTCTGTGTGTTTGTGTGTACGAGTGTGTGTGTGTCCGTGTGCGCCCGTGGGATCTCCTGAAAGCCTCTCGTCTGTGTTTGATGTCCTACCGAGAGGAAGCCGCAGGCACTCAGGTGGTGCGCTTTTACTTTGAAAGAATGTTTTATGGCAAAAAATAAAATATACTTTATTTTCCTTTACGGTTTACTTTATTATTCATTCTTGATCCTCATTCAGTTTCGGAATACCAAGGAAGGCAAACTAAAAAACGACCAATTAAAAAACGATATAACAATATCATTAAAATAAAATAGAAAAATAATCATGAAATACAATTAAATCCAGTGCTTTTTCTCCAGCCATGTGTACAACTGTAAGGTAAAAGCATAATCTACGCCTACACAGTACCCCCTAGTCCTCAGAAGTTTTCCGTTTGTTTTCGCTGACATAAAGTGCAAGTGTGTCTGTCCATTTGTGCAATGCTTGCTTCTGTGCGTGCATGTTCGACAGTGCATGTGTTTGTTTGTATGGTGTGTGCGTGTGTATTCGTGAAGGCATGTGCGTGTTTGTGGGTGTGTGTGTGTGTGCACGTGTTTGCTTGTGTGTCGTATAACCGCCAACCACCACCAGAACAGTAAGCAAGCAAATCAATGAAAGTTGCAGAGTGGGAGTCTGTCTCTGCAACCAAGGCAACAGACGCACACACACACACACACACACACACACACACACACACACACACACACACACACACACACACACACACACACACACACACACACACACACACACACACACACACACACAAGATCACAGAAGTAGGGGAAGCATTATTCATCAGAGGGAACTGTAATTTCATACAAGGAAGGATGTGTTTTGGGAAGAATACAGCCTCAATGACGGTCAGAACGATGACTGCAACACCCACAGATATGTGCACATTTCATTTTATATACCTGAAAACGACTTGGATTCTCCGCCACTGTGATTTTCTCAATTACATCCCATTTGCGATAAGAACCAAAGCAAGCAATTGGAAGCCACAAATAGAACGTCACGGGATGCTTAACAAGAACGTCTAAATAAAGAGAGGGAAGTAGCAAATGATACCTCAAAAGCGGCATCATCTAGCCCTGGGCGGTCCTTTATACGTCGCATCCCTTACTGAGGAAGAGGAGAAGACCTGGAAGACAGACCCAGACTGCTACCGTCTGGAAGAAGCACCATGGGACCATTTTCAGAGACAGCAGTTATGGGGACTTCAACCGAACCTCACCCCTGTTCCAAATCGTAGCTTCCCCATCCTCAATGTTGCGTATTTCTTTTGCTTCTGTGTGTGTGTTCTTGTGAGTGAGCTCACACGTGTCTGTGCCTGTGTGCGCATGTGTGGTGTGCGTGTGTGTGTGTGTGTGTGTGTGTGTGTGTGTGTGTGTGAGAGAGTGTGCCCGTGCATGTTATGTGCATGTGTTTTTTTGTTTGCGTTCACAAGCACGTGTGGGCGTGTGTGTGTATGGATGTGTTTGTTGGCGTGTGTGTGTGTGTTTGTGGGCATGTATGTTTGTGTGTGTGTTTGCCGACGTGTGTGTTTTTTGTGTGTTTGTGTGTATTTGTGGGCACGTTTGTGTGTGTGTGTGTTTTTATGTGTTTGTTGATGTGTTTGTGTGTGCTTGTGTGTGTATGTAGGCATGTGTGTTTGTGTGTGTTTGTTTGTGTTTGTGGATGTGTTTTTGTGTGTGTGTGTGTGTGTGTGTGTGTGTGTGTGTGTGTGTGTGTGTGTGTGTGTGTGTGTGTGTGTGTGTGTGTGCGGACTCTCGTGGATGTCTTGGTGGATGTGTTTGTGTGTGTCTGTGTTTGTGAGCATCATTTGTGCGTATGTCTGTGTGTGTGGACGTGTGTGTGTGTGCGTATGTTTGTGGACCTTGGAACTGACGGAAGACGCCATTCATCACCTGGCGGGCGGTCGGCAGTTTGCTGCACCAACAGCTTCAAGAGCACCGAACTAAAATAACTCCAGGTACATTTATAAAGTTGCACCACAAAGTGCCATAAAGGGGGTGGGGGGGGGGGGCCGGCGGGGGTGGGGGGGGGGGTGGCGGGGAAACAATGGGGATGGCTTCACAAAATGACCGTGGGGCCGGTGTTACATTGCATCATTCACCCAATCAGAGGACAGTATACCTCACCCAATCAGATTATAGCATACCTCAACCAATCAGATGATAGTATACCTCACCCAATCAGGGGATAGTGTACCCCCCTCCGGCTCTCGGGGCTACCGTGTGGCTTTGCAGAACGGACATCACAGGGTGCACTTTGGGTACATCGTGTTATTCCAGTATGCTAACTTTTCCAGAGCTATGCTGTACTTTAGGTGGAGAGAGTGCGTGCTGCAGATATATCGTGTTGCCAGTGTGTAGCTCATGGAGCTTGCCTTGGGGAACTGTGTTTAGCCAATCTATTGTGTGCAGAGTGCTACATTACCTGGTGCAGGACTGGTGTATGGATGAAAGACCAATTAGGTAACTCTATGGTGATATCTGGGGATGGAACAGAGAAGTAGTACAGTAATATTGTCCTAGTATTACAGAATTGTATACCCAGTACTGCTGCTATTGTTGAGACATAGCATAATCTAACAATGCAACAATGTTTGTTGTACTAGTTATGTACTTCTTTCGAAGTCACTTATCTAAAGTGCTAAAATAAAAACGTTAATTTAAAATAAATCACCTACAAACCAACGAAAATGCAGAGGACACGACAAATGCATTTTAGGGGCAAATTTCGGGACAAACCAAATCCAATCATGAGGCAGACGAGACATAATGGAACGTGACGTGCTACTGAGCAGGCAGTTTAAAATAGGCCTTTAGGATGACTCAGCTACAGTATGCACACTGGAACCAGAGATAGCATTCAATGCCGTTTTAAACCCCACCGGAGAGACCTGACGCTGGGCTTCCAGCACAGGAAGCTGGGGTGCAGAGTGTGGATAACACAAGCAAATGTTAACCCACGTATGGTCGATTTATATTTAGAGAGACCAAACAGGCAAGATGGCTGAAGTTGTTGTGGTTGGTTACGTGCTTTTCACCTTGTTTACTTTCACTTTCTTTTCTCATTAAGATTAAATAGAATAAAAACTTTTTAAAACAGTATGTTTTATTGTTAATGTACTCTATGCTGCTGCTCCACTTGCCAGATGTCGAATCTCAATGGAACCTACCTGGTTCAATAAAGGTTAAACAAATAAAGAAGATGAATTACGAATATATAATCTAGAACTCAATGCTTGCATAATGCAGACACATATCCACGCTCTAGTGGAACCTGGTGGTGGGGGTCCCAGATGGTCCGAGCCCAGCCCCGCAGCAGAGTTAGCTTCAGCCTCGCTGAGCCCGGGATGAGCGATGGACCAGGACGTCGAGATGACGCTTGGGTTAGGTGTGGCGGCGATGCATGCATTTTGTGTGCTTCACATATGTGCGTGTGTTTGTGTTTCTTTGTGTGTGTTGTGCTGGTGTGTTTCTTTGTGCGGGTTTTGTGCTGGTGTGTTTGTGCTGGTGCGAGTAAGTGTCTGTGTCTGTTTGTGCTCACGTGTGTGTGTGTGTGTGTGTGTGTGTGTGTGTGTGTGTGTGTGTGTGTGTGTGTGTGTGTGCGCGTGTGTGTGTGTAAACAGAAGCTCAGGGGTTAGGGGGAAGGAGGGATGTGTGATGGTGGGCTGGTGTGAGATGTGAAGACATAATCAGATATGAAGGGTGCTGAAACTGGCTCAGATTGTAAGCACAACCCCGTCCCGGCACTCAGATCTAAAAGTGTATGTGTTTGTGTGTGTGCATCAGTGTGTTAACTTGTGTGTGTGTGTGTGTGTGTGTGTGTGTGTGTGTGTGTGTGTGTGTGTGTGTGTGTGTGTGTGTGTGTGTGTGTGTGTGTGTGTGTGTGTGTGCCTACTATATTGGCCCGAGCACTGTTTACAAGACCCCAGTGTAGACATTGACTCAAAGGCAGATATTGGCTATCGTCAAATAATGATCTTGAATGATGCTGTTTAGACTTAAGCCCTAACAACTCAGAAAACCAGAACAAACGAGAACAAACGCGGAAAGAACAAGAAAGCTACGCTAACGACTAGAGCACAGTGCGACAAGGCGGTTATATAACTCTCCGGTGGGGAAAGCTGGCAGGGACGAGCAGACAGTATCACTGAGAAAAGCCACTAAAACACAGCTACTAAAACACAGCTATCGCTAACGCAAGCAGGGCGGGGTTAGGCCCAGGCCGGCCGGTCGGGTTGTATAACGAGGAGCTGCATGTGGCGTTGTTAATGATCACCGAGGACGGCAGCAGGGGCTCTGTCTCTCACAGTCCGACACCCCCGCAGGCGCAACGGCGTGATGGATGACCCGAGGCGGAACACAGGCCCTCCGGTCGCCGCCGGTGGAAGTGCTTAAAGCCGGGGAATAAAATGATACACGAGTCCGGCGAACGTGTGGCCAAACAATACCGCCATTTGCATAAAGTTAACCAAAGTTCAGCCTTGTCGTCCCCGTACCCCCCGTTAGCGCGCCGCGAGCAGACGCGACCAGAACCGGCGGTCCCATGATCCTTTGCAACATGTGTTATCCCATCCCAAAGAGTCGACGGGGGGGGGGGGGGGGGGGGCCGGGGGTCATCATCAATCACGCCGACGCCGGCTTAACTTCCGTCTCGGGGAACTTTGGGTTCATCCCTGAGCCCCGCGCGAAAATCCTCGGATCCATTTCCCGCTCTGTATCCGCGCCAGCTAATCCACTAATGAGGTAGGAACGAGGTGGGCCAGGAACAGCTGGAGGCCCCCGCCGCGGCTGCGTCAGGCTTTTAGGGGGAGACAGGTGGAAAACACGCCTCCATATGGAGCCAATCATGAGGGGAATGAGAATGGACCGGCTCCTAGCTGGAGACTGGGAGCCCTGGCCGGGAGCCACTGCTCTGTGACACGGGGATGGATGGCTGGGGCTCTCCACGGAGCTTCGTCACGGGGCGGGCGCGTTCCTCAGGTTCTGGACTGGCCTGTGATGAACGGTGTTGGATGTTTCCGTGTTTTAACGCTACCTGAGCTTGTTCACAGGTGAGGTGAGGCACTAAGCGTATGGATGGTATGCGCTAGCACAACACGACAGTTCTGCTGTACCAATTCTGAGAATACACGCCTATAATAAATTATTAAACAATGCGGTGATCAGTCTCCCCGGAAGGAGGGGTGGGTGCGTGCGTGCGTGCGTGTGTGTGTTTCGTGTGTGTGTGTGTGTGTGTGTGTGTGTGTGTGTGTGTGTGTGTGTGTGTGTGTGTGTGTGTGTGTGTGTGTGTGTGTGTGTGTGTGTGTGTGTGTGTGTGTCTGTGAGGGGGAGAGAGAGAGAGAGAGAGAGAGAGAGAGAGAGAGAGAGAGAGAGTGAGGAGGAGAGATGATACAAAAGTGAGAAATAAATGATGTACCAGGGTTGCCGTGTTCATTTGTGTTCCTAATGACTATCTATAATGAAGTGTCGAGTCCTGAACAAAATTCCAGTCCCTCATCTGGCCTTGGGCCCAAGGAGGGGGAAGGTTCCAGAACAGAGCAGATCGACTACTCTGGGGTTCCACAGCCAGGGAGACCAATAAATGGTGGCTCAGCGTGAAGACGCAGTACCTACCCGCAAAAGACACCGTGAAATTAAATAAAAATTGACTTTTTCACCGCGTTAGCTGCTCTCCCACTCTCGTGATATCCTCCCAGCCGAGTATGCAGAAAAATGTATGTGTTATTATCTCATTGCTGTTATTGCAACTATTGTTATTGTAGATCCAGATCTAATCAGGATAATTTCCTCTACTGCTGAGTAAAAATGGTGTGTGGTGACGTCCATTGCTGCCTCAGCTCACGACTGGGACCCATATTATCATCGCATGTCTCCGCCGCCCCGCGATGCTACACCTGCTTACACATCACGGGCCGGTACTTATACACAGCCCGGGTCCTAAAGGGTGAGGACACCCGCCTCCTATGGGGTCCCACGCTAACTGCCTGCAATAAGGCACATTATATCACGGGAGGAGTGGGGAAGGTAGTGTCTCTCGTTGCTCGGGTTGTGTTTCACTCCCAGCTGAACGGTTCTGAGTTCCCTGTGTCTACAGTCTGACCTGTGGTCATCCTAGAACAAGATTCTCCATCCCCTGCTCTCCAATGGCAATCTATGTTCAAATGAAATAGTCAGTCTGGGTAAAAGCTTTTGCGAAATGACTAAATAGTTAGTAGATGGTATTAATTATGTCCTGGCACTTAATGTATGCATTTATTGTTATATTTAGATATCGTACTTAGTTATATAGAATCTTATCCTAGCTATCTATGTTGTATACGGGGAATGGGTTAACGTAGCGATTGTATGTGCTTTGCACTTCGTTCTATGAACATCCTTACTGTAACGACAGCGATATATTTTTTCACTTTCTTATGACAAATGTACTTTTGTATTGTTTTTGTATACAAAATGTTATTGTAAGTCGCTTTGGATAAAGCGTCTGATAAATGCCCTAAATGTAAATGTAAATGTAAGATATGCAAAAACAAGACTGAAATAGCAATCCTCTTATAATCAGGACGGTTGAATCACAGATGTGCACATGAGTTTTACACGCTGATGACCCCATTCCCTGAGCACAGGTCCTATTAACCTAAAGGGTTAGCTGTAGGTCAACGCTTAGAACCAAGAGGGAACCAAGATGGCCCCTCGGTGACTAGGGCCCTTTGCCGCCAAATGAGGCAACAGAGAGCAGAGGACCATATACCCAATCATGATAGAGGGCAGCTGAAGTCTTATGGGGCCTTGGGATTCATGGTTCCTTATGAAGGCAGCATGAAGCCCAAGGTTGGACCGTCTCCGCGTGGGTGTTTGGGTGTCCTATTAATAAACCAGTGAGTACACACACACATGATGCCTGTGAGTTTGGTTTATCTCTATTCGCGTGCACCAGCATGAATCGTCCTGCATCCCAACGCTCCCTCTGCCACACACACACACACACACACAGCTATCTTGCGCAAGTACAAAACCGCATTAAGCACACACACATGCACACACACATACACAGACACAAACATACAGATACATTAGCATGCAAAAACACACACATACAGTAACATGCACAACCGCACATACAAAGACACAAACGCATACATATACCCAGACACACACCACTATATATATATATAAACATACACGCACACACACGCACATATATTAACATGCACAACAGCGCATACACAAACACACACACACATATACAAACACACCCACACATGAGCACAAATAGACACACATATTGGAGCACATTCACGTACACCCACACATATGTATACATATTTATGCATGCTCACACACACAGACACACACAGACACACACATGCAAATGCATCCTGTAAGCCCTTCACAGTCCACTGCGTCTCTCCAGTTAATATCCAGCCAGAGGTGTCTAAGCAGCCTTGATTACGTTCCATAACAGAGTGAGACGCAGCCCTGATACACACTCCAGGCTCCCTGCTGTGAATATTATCTTCCTGGCAACCTTTGCACAGAAAGGTCACACTTACTTTCCGCAGATACGCTGACAGTGTCCACTTGAGAAAGAGAATGTGTCTTCACTTGACAAATCATTCTTTTAAGCACTCAGCCCATGCAGTGTATCTATGTGTATAATGTTCAGGGTGTTTCTTTTACCCTAACATGAAATGGCACTTGACGCAATGTTATTCATCGATAGAGCTCGGGGGGGGAAGATCCTTACATCGTAACCATATACCAGGGCACGCTTTTCAAGCGACGTTTATTCACAGAAGAATCACCATTTATATGAGGAACTGGTGTTGGCGTAAAGACATGTAAGTAAGAAAAAGAGAAACTGTACGTGAGGGTAAAATCACTAGTCAGACATCTTTAGGGGCGTCTGAACGCTGCAGACGGGACGCTGTGGGTCCATCCATCTCCCTCCCCCCCCCCCCCCCCTTGTCTCAGTGATGGATGCATCCTTGTGTTGTGCAGTACTGCTGGAACGCAGGAGTAACGCTCGACTATACATGCAGCCCTGCATCACAACTTCAGCTGAAATGTAAATACATAAATAACCATCGTATGAACTCCCCCTGGACATTTGTCCTTGTTTCCTTTTGTAATGCTTGGAGCATTAGATCAAGGCCTTCACACTGCCATGGCTGCGTGTTGGATTCCGACCAGGCCCATCCGGACTGAGACATGTGTGGCCTGGAGTTGCAGTGAGATGCCGTGGATGAAAAGGTCCACTAAAGGACATTTATATTTGTTTGTATCCAACACTGAAAAGCCTTGCTAGCCATGCCTGGCCACAATAGAAGGAGACAGAGATTCGGTTTCGGCGAATTACAATAAAATATCTACGGCGGAACGCACGCTTCGTGTTTCTCCCCGTCATTAAATTTCAGAGGGTGGTTACATCGCACACAAGCCTGTGTGTGTGTGTGTGTGTGTGTGTGTGTGTGTGTGTGTGTGTGTGTGTGTGTGTGTGTGTGTGTGTGTGTGTGTGTATCACAATCTCCGGCCTACATTAAGCCCAGACACAGCGTAGAGTGTAATAAAGAAGGCTCTGGGTTTCGCTCCGGCGAACACACCGCCCCGGCCCGCCGTCTCGTTGTCATTAAGGGGAAGGACAAGTGTGAAATTCATCGAGGGGTAAAAGATGAATCTAATGAGAAATCACAAGCGTTTGCTAAGAATCGGCGGCTACGCCACGGGGATGGGAACCAGAGACACGCTTTCAAACCTCTCCCGGCAAACTGTCTAAACGTGGTCGCGTGCCTCGCTCCGTCTGGGAGGGTCTAGAATCACAATATCACACATTAGCAACCGGATTCAAAGAAATGGGAACCCTTTACTTCTCTTTCACTTCCTGAACACTTCCGAGATAATTCCTGCTTGGGAAATGTAATCAAAGCGTGATGTAATACGCCCTCCAGAAGACCTTTTCCGAGGTGCTCCTTCAAGGCACTTTGCGGGGAATTTACATGTATAATTACACTCCCCTCTCCCCGGGGCTCGGCTGATTCAGGAAATGGCGGTAAACAAAACATCGGCGAGTGGCTCTGATGGCAAATCGATGGGGAACGGCTCGGGATTTAAACATCTGATGATTTGATCAGAGGCCTGCGATCATCATCCGGTAAATCACCGCCTGCTGGCCGGGACACAGTGGGAGACAGACAGAGAGAGATAGACACACAGAGACAGAGAGAGAGGGAGAGAGGCACGCAGACAGAGAGACAGAGAGACAGAGAGGGAGGGAGGGAGAGAGTGAGGGAGAAAGTGAGAGACAGAGAAAGAGACAGACATAGAGAAATAGAGAGGGAGACAGAGAGAGAGAGACTAGAGACAGAGATAGTAGAGAGACACACACACACACACACACACACACACACACACACACACACACACACACACACACACACACACACACACACACACACACACACACACACACACACACACACACACAGAATTGTATAACAATCGGTAAACCATCTGACCCTACGTAGAGAGTAACCTTCTTTATCAAGCTTAACCAAACAGATCCATATGAACAAGAAATTTTGACCATGAACCAGGTTATCCTCCTTCAGCCCAAAGCACCATTCTAATCTGTTCTTGCCGCTGCCTCTACTTGCTTTTCATTATTTAACCTAATTAAAGAGTTAAATGAAAAACAACCCAGCTTGCTGGGTTGTCAAATCCCTGTATTTTGGTATTTTCCAGATCACAGTTATGTCTCTACTTCCCCGGTAACTGGATGATAATTAATCGAATCAAAGTATAAAACATACAAACAACCCAGACCCAATAATACAGCCGGTACCTTGTGCTTAGACGAGGGCGGGGGCCAGGGACTGGACCATCTGCTCTGCTAGCCTGCGCTAACTTCAAGGACAACCATTTGTGAGGAATGGTAATTGCTGCATTAGATTTATTTTACAAAAGGGACAAAATATATTGATGAACATTTAAATTAAATATACAGGATTATAGCTGTAGGTACATTTCCATCCTTAGTCCCTGACTAAATGATCATTAGATATTTGTTAAATCTGTTATACACTGTATGTGTGTTTGTTGTTGTGGGCGTACGTTGTTTTTAGGCTTTCTGCAGCTTGGTTTTTTTTGTGTTGCTATTTATGTAAGGGACAATGTAGTGCGAGCCAGCCATTAACGCCAGCAGGACCCCCGCAGAGGCACGGGGCGCAGAGTGGGGGGTGGGGGGAGAAATGTCTGTGACATGGTACATTCGGAAATAGCATCAATAGCAACTGTTGTTCATAAAGGCGTGTAATGAAATATTGTATAATTTCATACAATTCTTGTTGTGAGAGAATCTCACAATGTCAGTCACAGTTGTCATCGCCATTGCAGAGCTCCTGGAACATCCTGTGTTTCACATTCAGCGAGAAGCCTGACAGCTCATGTACTTTAGATCAGCTATAATTTACTGAATGTAAAATAATTCTACCCTTAGCTATAAGCGCAGAATTATAAACATGTAGGCCGAAACGTCATCACCAATTAAAACACTCTTACTATCGGAACTCGGAGTGTGCGGCACCTTCTTTTTCTTACTTTAGAATTATAACGTAACCTCTGACCTCACAAGTAGAAAAGAGGGTTAGAGTTGCAAACCGTACCGTCCGTCACACATCACACGCGCCCAACACGCATGTCAAATGTCATGGTAACAGCGTGTAAGGAGCATCGCCCCAACACGACATTAGAAGCGATCAGCCGTAGACTGTCTGGTGTTGCGGCCGTGACTCTGATTATATACATTCTTTCACATCCGTTTCATCACACAACCCCCCGGCCCACTTTCTGCGCTCCACCACAGCCCCTCCCTTGCAGCTGACAAGAAAAGAGACATTTGGCGAGTTGACACGTTTACTTCACTACAGTAGACTTTGATCAGCGTCCAAAGTACACACAGATACAGCACTGGCTGCGGAGAGCGGTCCTGTCGCTTTAGTCAGCAGAATCCACCACGCGCGCCCAACACAAACGCTTTAGCTAAAGAGCCCAGAACGGACGGCTTGTGCTGAGCAAACGCAATGTGTCTGGCCGTAGGGGGGGCCTCTGCCCCCTGGCTATAGGCCATCGTCCACACCTCCTCCACCTGCCAGCTTCAATGAGATGTTAGCTGGCCTGTCTGTGTGTGGCCAACATCAATGGCTACCACCATTATTATAAGCCCCACTGGACCAAGATCGTGTTGGCACGCAGAGAACTACGGAACAGAAAAGACTACAGCGTATATTGTTGTTACCAGGTGTAGGCGGTGTGGAACGGGTTGGGGGGGGTAAAAATGGGGTTTATTATCCAATATCGTTATGGCTGCAGTAAGGGAGCTTGTGTGTTCATCCTGGGAGGAAATGCTACCAGGAAGGGAACACAATAATAGGTTTAAGATCCCACACACATTCAGCAGAGACTTGTCGGATTAAAGAACATGACGGCTTGAATTACTGTTGTCAGTTGTCTTATTTATATCTTCCTCTGTGCATCTAGTCAGTGTAAGAACTTGTATATCCAGACCTCAAAACTAAATAAATAAAAAGTACGAGAGCTGCATGCACCAGTTTGAAAACATACTGACAGGATCTATCAAATAGTATTGTTATATTTCCTGTACTGCCAGGAGTCTAAAACAATCACAGTGAGTTGCGTCATTGGTGTATGGATCTCTTCCTACCTGTGTTCAACTAGCCCAGTGAGGTGCTAATCAATTTATCGTATTTTGCGTAGGCTGCCAGGAAACCAAGACACTAATTTCGATGCAGAAGCAGTTGATGAAACAAAACCCACAATGAGCTTGTGTGAAAAATAAGCTGGAGCCATAATAGCAGTGTAAAGTTTTCCCCTCTTCCAAATGGATGATGATTCATCACGCCTAACGCATTCCCATCTGAGGTCACTGATCGCAGCCTGGAGCAATTACACAACCGGCAACCCCGATAAATCATATCCTGTGGCATATTTAAGGTATAACTGTGCTTTAATGAAATATTCAAACACAACCAGGCCACTTCAGAGACCCGGCGCAGGTAAATCTGTAATGATGACATTAAGGGCTGAGAGGAGGGAATGGGACTCACCGCGAACCACATGAATCTCTGTCCGACAGATCAGGCCTGAATGTGGGTCAGGATGGCCCGTCTGTCGGCTGGATCGGTTGGTTGGCTGGTTGGATGGTTGGTAAGTTAGTAGGTTGGTTGGTTGGTTATTTGGTTAGTTGGTGGTAGGTTAGTGGTTTAATTGGTTGGTCATTCGGTTGGTTTGCTGGTTGGATGGTTGGTAGGTTAGTAGGTTGGTTGGTTGGTTATTTGGTTAGTTGGTGGTAGGTTAGTAGTTTGGTTGGTTGGTCATTCGGTTGGTTGGCTGGTTGGATGGTTGGTAGGTTAGTAGGTCGGTTGGTTGGCTATTTGGTTAGTTGGTGGTAGGTTAGTAGTTTGGTTGGTTGGTCATTCGGTTGGTTGGCTGGTTGGATGGTTGGTAGGTTAGTAGGTCGGTTGGTTGGTTATTTGGTTAGTTGGTGGTAGGTTAGTAGTTTGGTTGGTTGGTCATTCGGTTGGTTGGTTGGTTGGTTGGATGGTTGGTTGGTAGGTTGGTTGGTCATTCAGTTGGTTGGACAGTTGCTGGGTTGGCTCCCCAATTGACGTGAGGCTCAGTGTTCATTTCTGCATGAACAAACACCCTTCTCCTGTGTAGTGGCTTCGCTGTGCCATTTGCCTCATTAGCATTAACCAGAATAATGCGAGTGTTATTGTATTTTTTTTAAGCCACTATGGTGGAGAATTAGCCTCAAACCAGGAGAACGAAAGACTCTCGAAACAATTGATCTCCTCACCGTTGCATCTCGTCGAGTCCTTTCTCCGTCTGAAGCAGTCATTAGCCTCCAGCTGCTCTCCAAGGTCGGTCAGAGGCTGGAGATAGAAGAAGCACACAAGAAATACCTGCCAGCAAAATAATAATACTAAGAAGAAGAAGACGGAGATGAAACATCTCAATAAGATGATCTCATAAGTGCCTCATGCATTAAACATGAACCTACCCATTCCAGATTGTGTCTTGGGTAAGAAAAGACCCAATTTGGACTGAGTCTTCCCTTAGAGTTTGGCGATTTGAAAGGAAATCATTCATATTGTAATCACACTGGAGGTTCAATTAATCATCGCCCGCTTTTTGGGGGTGAAAAGGATGAATATTCATCTGCCGAGCAGAACAGAGGCCTTCCCTGCCCGGCTCCTTGCGTCGTGTTGAATCATACTTTAGCGTCCTCTCCTCCTCCTCCTCCAGCTGTATTCTCAGAGGAGCCAACAACGCAGCGCTCTCAAGGTAGCGCTCTCTTTATCCCGGGAACACGAGGGTGTTCCTATATGTAAAGAGGAGACAACATTTGGAAACAGGGTGCTTCTATTTTGGTTTGCGTCGCCGGGGTGCCGCTGAAGCATTCGAGCCACGCCGGTTGCATTATTCATCGCTCGGTGTTCACCAAGGTGCCGACTGCCGAGAGTGACAGGAGTTCTTAGGGGACCTTAAGCCCATGGATGTCCACAGCGCTGGCTCTCTGAAGAGGAGGAAGAGGAGGAGGAGGAGGAGGAGGGAGATGCCAGGTATACCAATAGCCTTCTCCTTTTTCATGCGACAGCCGCCAATGAATTATTTCACAGGCTCAATTAGACACCTGCTCCTGTAGCATCTCTCTCTCTCTCTCTCTCTCTCTCTCTCTCTCTCTCTCTCTCTCTCTCTCTCTCTCTCTCTCTCTCTCTCTCTCTCTCTCTCTCTCTCTCTCTCTCTCTCTCTCTCTCTCTCTCTCTCTCTCTCTCTCTCTCTCTCTCTCTCTCTCTCTCGGCAGGCAGGCAGGCAGGCAGGCAGGCAGGCAGGCAGGCAGGCAGGCAGGCCTTATCCAGGGCTGACAGCCTGATACCTTCAGCACAAGGGAGACCTCACATTGTATTAAAAAGGTCTAGGCTCAGCCTGCCGTCCTCCCATGTGTCACTGATAGCATTTGGGATAAAACAACAATGCCGAAAGCCATCGTTGGTATGTTATGGTCAAATAATGACAAAATATCGTCTGTAGAGAAGAGGGGGAGATGCCCTGAGTTAGGATTGATGGTGAAGCGTGTGGACAGAGCAGATTCAGGGAACAATCTTGGGTGGTTTTTTTGTCAACTTCATGGAAAGAAGCACAACCTTTGTTGGTCTGGACAAGGGTTTATCGTGGGGATAAGAGGCCATCACACAGATGTTCATTGAGGTAGAATAACACCATGTCTATAAAACAAGTCAGTTACACCTCGATACAAAAGATAAAAACATATCTGTGTTACCAAGCAAACAACAAAAGGAGGACCACACTGGTATGACGAAATAATCACTGATTCACAGCATGTACAAAGATTTCCAGCAAAGAGAGACCTTCTGGTTGATCCATCAGTCAAATATGCCTACAAAGGCGTCATGATATATTTTCACATGTATAAACACGAAACAGATTTAGTATAGTAAGTATTAAAGTAAAATGTAGTGTCAGCGAATGTGTGTGTAGGTATGTTTGTCTTAACATCTCTACTTCCAAAGAGGAACTGTTGTCAGTGTATTTTTAACTGTGGTAATAGTGTTTGTGTGAATGCTTGCGTGTATTTCAGCGTGTATTTTTGTGTTTGCAATTTTGTCTGCATGTGTACATACGTGCGTGTTTGTGTGTGTGTGAGTGTATGTGTGTGTGCATGTATTTGAGCATGCATTGATGCGTGCCTTTGCTCATGTGTGTGCATTCCTGTGTGTGTGTATGCGTGCGTGCGTGCGTGCGTGCGTGCGTGCGTGCGTGCGTATCTGTGTCTGTTTGTGTGCAGATGTGTGTGTGTGTGTGTGTGTTTGTATGTGCATGCATCTGTGATTGTGGTTATCTGTGTCTGTTTGCGTGTTTGTGTTTGAGTGTGTGTGTGCGTACATATATGTGTGTGTGAGTGAGGGTACGCACCAACAGCAGGCCAGGGGGTGCATCACTCTAAATAACAGTGCTCCAGGCAGGAGGCCCAGAGAGAGAGAGACAAACGGATCACATGCTCTATTCCCAGAATCCACACAAGGCAAGTTCTGCTCTAAGACAGGGATGCTCAGTGCTGGGACACCTGTCAGAGCTAGAAGGACCCTCACATCAGAGCCACCCCCTCTGACACCAACACAAACACCTCCGCCATCATCACCTCCTACATAACCTCCTCACCAACCTCCACTGCCAGCTTCTGTACCTCCGCAACCTGCTCCACTACTGTCTCCAATCACCTCCTCAACCACCTCGACTACTAAACTTAGCACAAAAAGTAAGGACTTTTGTGTTTGGTAGATTATTTCTCTGTGGAAACAATGCTTTCTGGCAATAAATCATATACCGTTGGAAGGCCTGTTAGGTTCCCTTTCAAATGGTGCCCCATTGGTAAGGAACATGCATTTGTGGGATGAGCATCAGCACTGAGTATGTGGGTTGCGCCCATGAAAAATTTGCCAAATCTTTTCTGCCATTGCCAAACAGGTTATTTTGCTGTTGCTATTGACACTTGTTTTGAGCTTCTGGTACCCCCAGGTGCTGCCAATCAGGTGCCTGTTTTGCAGGAACGTTATATTCAGTGATGAGTCCAGATTCTGCCTACGGCAGTTGGATCATAGGGTCAAAGTGTGGGGAAGATGCAGAGAATGCTATGCTGATTGCTGCACCGATAGAATAACATCTTTTGGTGGAGGCAGTGTGATGGTGTGGGGTGGCATCTCCCTCACTGGTAAACACGTGGCTTGTCATCATTGGAGGCAATCTCAATGCAGAGAGATATAGAGTTGAGATTCTGCAACCAGTGGCAATCCGATATCTCCACAGTCTGGGACCGAAGTCTATCCTCCAAGATGACAACGCTCGCCCCCATAGGGCGGGGTTTATCAGAGACTACCTCCAGAATGTGGGAGTGGAGAGGATGGAATGGCCGGCTAGCAGTCCTGACCTCAACCCCGTTGAACACTTGTGGGATAAGCTTGGGCGTGCTGTTCGTGCCAGAGTGACCAACACAACCACGTTGGCTGACTTGCGACAAATGCTGGTTGACAGCAGTGTGTGACCAGGCTGGTGACCAGCATTAGGAGGAGGTGCCAGGCTGTTGTGGCTGTGTGTGGTTCTTCCACATGCTACTGAGGTTCCTGTTTGTGAAATGAATAAATTGTTAAATTGCTAATATGTCTTGTTTCTTCAAACTTCAATCATCGTAAACACCGAACACCAAACGAGTCAATGGCAGAATAAGCTGTTTGGCATTGGCAGAGAAGATTTGGCAAATTTTTCATGGGCCCTACCCACATACTCAGCTCTGCTGCTCATCCCACAAGTGCATGTTCCTAACAAATGGGGCACCATTTGAAAGGGAACTATACTGGCTTTCCAACGGTATAAGATTTATTGCCAAAAAGCATTGTTACCACAGAGATATAATCAACCAAACACAAATTTCCTTACTTTTTGTGCTAAGTCTATCTCCATCCCCTCCTCACCCACCTGCGCTCCTATCACTACCATCCCTATCGCCTGCACCATCTCCTCCATTACCAGCATCACCTTGACCTCCATCCCCTCAACTACCGCCTCTACCGCCATGACCTCCACCACCATCACCACCATGACCACCACCGCCATGACCACCACCGCCATGACCACCACCGCCATGACCACCACCACCATGACCACCATGACCACCACCGCCATGACCACCACCACCATGACCACCACCACCATCACCACCACCACCATGACCACCACCACCATGACCACCACCACCATGACCACCACCACCATCACCATCACCGCCATGACCATCACCGCCATGACCACCACCGCCATGACCACCAACACCATCACCACCATGACCACCACCGCCATGACCACCAACACCACCACCGCCATCACCACCACCACCATGACCATCACCACCTTGACCACCACCACCATCATCACCATCACCGCCATGACCACCACCGCCATGACCACCACTGCCATGACCACCACCGCCATGACCACCAACACCATGACCATCACCACCATGACCACCACCACCATCACCGCCATGACCACCACCACCATCACCATCACCACCATGACCACCACAACCATGACCACCACCGCCATCACCATCACCGCCATGACCACCACCGCCATGACCACCATCGCCATGACCACCACCACCATCACCACCACCACCATGAGCATCACCGCCATGACCACCACCGCCATGACCACCACCGCCATGACCACCACTGCCATGACCACCACCGCCATGACCACCAACACCATGACCATCACCACCATGACCACCACCACCATCACCGCCATGACCACCACCACCATCACCATCACCACCATGACCACCACAACCATGACCACCACCGCCATCACCATCACCGCCATGACCACCACCGCCATGACCACCATCGCCATGACCACCACCACCATCACCACCACCACCATGAGCATCACCGCCATGACCACCACCACCATGACCACCACCGCCATGACCATCACCACCATGACCACCACCACCATCACCATGACCACCACCACCATGACCACCAACACCATTGACCACCAACACCATGACCATCACCACCTTGACCACCACCGCCATGACCATGACCGCCATGACCATCACCGCTGCCACCACAACCACCATCTTCGCCCCTGCAATTTGGAGCACTATCACCACACCCTCCATCCTCACCCCCACCACATCACCAACCCCTATCCCGAACTAAGCAAGCGTTCTTGCTCGGGGGTGTTTATTGCCGTCAATGTTGAAAATGTAGGCAAAATACTCTCTCTGTAATAAAGCATAATGACGTATTGTGTGGTCGTTTAATGAAGATGCAGTACAAATAACAATAAAAGCAATAATAAAACATAAGATAGCAATAGGGATGATAAATACATAGGAACGTCATTAAAGGCTTGGCTGTAATCGCTTATGATGCCAGCAGAGCAAAGCCGTGGATCGTGAGTGCAGAATTTTAATGATCTATCTCGAGCAGTTATTCAAAATATGTCTCTCTCTCTCTTCAGTGTGGTAAGGCAATTTGAATATTTAGATCTTGTTTTAAAGCGCTCTGTGTGGAGTGACTGCACCTAAATTGCCGCTGACAAATACTTCTCTCCTGAGATTAGGAGCCTGCCGATATGAAAAATACTGTTTCATGTCCTACAGTTTTTTTCCCTGCCATGTTTTTTTTTTTATTAAACTCTCTCTGGAAACTTTCCTTGGGAGGAAGAAACTTTGAAATTCAAATGTACGTCAGTGGCTCTGTGACAGCCCTCTGTGAGAAGAGAGACACACGCACGCACACGCACACACACACACACACACACACACACACACAGATCGACACTCTCACACACACACACACACACACACACACACACTGACTCACTCCCCTTTCCTCGCACACAGACACAAACAAACACACACACACACACACACACACACACACACACACACACACACACACACACACACACACACACACACACACACACACACACACACACACACACACACACACACAACTTGGCGTCTTCTCATTCTTTCTAAAGCTGCCAAAATAATTGAAAGGCATCCCTCCGAGGACAGATCATCAAATGTTTGTTTTCTCCGTGATCTGCAAAACCCGGCAGCTTTAAAGTGGCCCCGACAGCCACACAGAGAGAGCACTCCTGCTTCTCCGTGTGCCAGGCTAACGGTGCTTCAATTGACTGCTAAAACACAGCAAACACCGCCTTAAGAGCGCTCCCAGTAACAGGTCTCCCCTCAGCACGTCTCCCCTACGCCGACGCCCGGCTGCGGTGACGGCTACACGTGTCTCCCCGTGTCCTCGTTCCAAGGTTGGATCCAATGTGTAGCGGTGAGCGGTCGGCTGCTGCTTTAAAACTGTTTTACCGTGGGACGCTTTAGTGGCCAGGATGGGGTTTCGACTCTCAGCCGCAAGATCCTGTGTTCCCAGTCTATCTGTGAGCATTCTTAAGTGCTGCCCCTACACCTGCTCCTCAATGACAAACCAAACATGAGACAATGAGATCCTGAAATAATGATAGAGACGTATCTATAGGCTGCGTCACTGCTTGAACGCTTGTCTTTGGTTAAGCTGTAGATTCCATTCCATTCCTTCCCTTATTGGTGCTTTAGGTGTCGTTTGTTTGTTTGTATTTAGCTGTATTTATATCAGCTATACTTGCTTATCTACAAACACTGCTGTGTGGAAAGGAAAGTTTGCCTTACCACACTATTAATTCAATGAAAACACAAAAACATTTGCATCCACTGTGTGTGTGTGTGTGTGTGTGTTCGCATGTGTGTGTTGTGCTGGTGTGAGTAAGTGTCTGTGTCTGTTTGTGCTCACGTGTGCGTGCGTGCGTGCGTGCGTGCGTGCGTGCGTGCGTGCGTGCGTGCGTGCGTGCATGCGTGCGTGCCAGAGAGGTTAGGTGTGTGTACTTTACCTTGTTTGAATTAATTCATAGGAACATCCCAAAATGAATTGGGGTCAATCAGGACAAACATCATATTTCTTAAGAACATGAATGTGCCTTTCCACTTAACCCCATCTGTTTCCATTCTGTATAATGTACTTTTGTTTGGACTAAGAAGGTTAATCACTGCTGCAGCTATAAATGTATCGATCGCATTATATCTTCAAAAGACAGCAGAGTACTATAATGATATAGAAAAAGTGCACTTTTCTGCTGAAGGACGTTAATTAATTGTTCTGCCGCTTAACATCGCGATTAGCATAGTGCTTGCTCGCTATTATCAGTGGAGGGCCTAGATATTGTAGTTATCATTGTTCTGTCGGAAGAAAAGGGAAATAAATTAAGAGGAACAGACACTTCTAAATATCTGGTTAAGATTTAATTTGCATATCTGAATGAAACATTTGCATATCATTAGCGATTAGAAGTTTCCCAGGCAGGAAATCTCAGCATCACAGCAAAAAAGGTAGTGGTGGTAACATGGGTGAAATAAATCAGTTGAATGTCCAGGCAGCATGTGAACAGAAGCCTACATAAACCGTCAACACACTCTCCATCCACTGTTACAGAGGTCACCGGGAATGCTCATTATTTCTCACAGCGTTCATCCAAAACCGACACATGAAGTGCCACGGTGATGTGTGATCTCATCACCATTATAATCATGTGTGATTCATGATTTTATGTTGATGAGTCACATAATGTGCAATCAGGGCTTAACTGTTATTAAATGCATAATGCCTGTGGAATCAGATATTTTCATAGCAGTGTGTAGTTCTCTCTCTCTCTCTCTCTCTCTCTCTCTCTCTCTCTCTCTCTCTCTCTCTCTCTCTCTCTCTCTCTCTCTCTCTCTCTCTCTCTCTCTCTCTCTCTCTCTCTCTCTCTCTCTCTCTCTCTCTCCTGAAAATGAGGACATAGGTCCTCATCATTGCCGCGCCCTTCACACAAATAACTCCCAAACGTCTTCTGTAGAGTTCCCAGACGGAACACTGACGGAACCCTGGTGGAACTCCCCTTCCTGTTTAAGGAACCCAGTGCCCCCCTACCCCTGTGCCACACAGCAGGTACAAGTCTGATGAAACCATGTGTGACCAGACCTTATTCTTTCAATTAGTCTAGTCGCTTGATTCCGGGTGACAGTCCATCGCCCCCGGCCATTAGACAGCGGTCTCCGGAGCCGTCTCAAGCCGTCTCCAGGCCTGCCGTTCCACCTCATCTCATCCAAACCTGGGGGGGGGGTGACGTTGATGGAGTATGTGTGGATTTGGTACAAAGGTCACAGCAATTTATATTATCCATTGAAACACCATCACCCATAAGACTACTATGCTGTATCAATGGCTAGGTATATGCTTTATGCCGAATTCCCCGTCTGGGACGGATAAAGTACTTCTTACGGTGGTAAATCGCATCTTGAGGAACAATCCGCAAGGTTGTTCTTCTTCACTTCTGACTGGAGCGCCTGAGATTTGAGGGGTTTGAAGTGTTGACCTTCTGAGTTTGCACAATGACATTTCTGCGATGCTTCTCCACAGAGGAAAAATACTTCAATGTGCACTTGACAACCACTAATAAATAATGTCAGAAAAAGGACTACCTCACACACCTCTTTATTTTGAGAAACGTTCTCATGCAGCAATGCGCACAGAAGGTTTTCACAGCCTCAAATGCAGAACGCTTACGATGAAAGCATTTGACAAATGACTGAACATAAACATAAGGTAGTCTAACATCTAGGTTGGATATTTGATGACAGAGTTGAGGTGATGATGGGGAAATTCATAGTAATTAAATAAACGTTTTTCGCTGAACCCATCAAGCCTGCGTGGTATGCACTCTGAATCAGAAAGGGTCTTTCTACCCGATCCAACATCCTTACACACTGCCGTCCTTCCAAAGTCATCCATGCTGAGCACAGTTTGATGAAAAATTCAAAGAACCGCTTCGACAGGTCTGTTCAATTGGCGGGGAACCATCCTGTTACTGACCATGTCTATATATTTTCGGAGCAAAAAACGAAATCATGTAAATAAATGTAATCCCAAACACATTACAGCTTCCTGTTCACGGCTTGACACAGCTCAGCCTTTCAGCGTGACGAAAGCTAGTCCGTCTGTTGTTGTGTTGTTCTGAGCGCAGGTTGAGAACCACCACTAATGCTTCCTACGAGACACGATCCATATGTATTCCTGGATACTATTTCATGTCATCACTCGCCCGTTGATATCATTAGGTTGACTCCTGCATTTATTAAATCTTTTTCATTGATCGATTTTCCTTTCAGCTTTATTGAACTGCCGCATCACTGTTAGAGCCTTGGGATTATGGAAAGCCATTTTAAAATCCCATTTATTATAATTATTATTATTAATGCTAGATTACTCAATCAGGTGAGCTGACTTAGAAGTACTAAAGGGCTGGGCATTTAACCGGGGAAAGTATGGATACAAAGTATAATTTAGTCATCTAATAATGAAAAGCGACCTCTGGTGGTTTTAGACAAAGTCATTGATGAGCAGGTAGGGGTTGCTCTTCTTGCTCAGGGATTCTTACACGTGGACTGCAAACAAAAACCACCATTGTTTTCCGGATTGCTGCTCTGTTCTCTTTGCGAATCCACTTTGTCACTCACAAGCATGGGTCACTAGCTGCTCACATCTTCTCGTATCCAATCATATTGCTTCATCAGCAAGTGTGCCCACGTTTTAGAATTAAAACGACACTGATGAGAACTGCACCGCAGACAAATAAATTGATATTCGTGGATGGATCGGCGGATTTAAACTCTTAAAGAAGTCACAGGTTTATTTATATATTTTGTGGGCTCCCTTTTGAAGTCTGGATGCGCTTTTCATCAGTCAAATGTACAATAAGGGCTGGCAGACCTATGGGGTAAATCCAGGAGGCTTTACTCTCCGAGACATGGAAATCCTGCCTGGGCCAGTGGGAAGAGACCATCCTCTCCCATCGCCACAGGAAGACGTAGGTTTTCATCGTTTATCCTCTCCCCTCCTTTGCTAACCTCTCCTATCTACTTCTCTCTCATCTCCTCCTTGTTTTTTCTTCTACTGTCCTCTCATGCTCCCCACTCGTCTCCCCTGTTACTCTCTCCTCTCATCCTCTCCCCTCTCCTCTCCTCCTCCCCTCTCCTCTCCTTCCCCCCTCTCCCGTTCCCCTCTCCTTCCATCTCCTCGTCTCCTCTCTTCTCCCCTCTCCTCTCATCCACTCCTTCCCTCCTCCCTTCTCCTCATCTCTTCTCCCCTCTCCCCTGTTCCTCTCTCCTCTCCTCTCCCCTCCCCCCTCTCCTCTCCCCTCCCCTCCTCCCCTCCTCCCCTCCTCTCCCCCTGCTGGGTTCAGTTTTCCCAGGCAGGGCTGCCATCTCCGTCACGATGGATCCATATTCCACAAAGGGGAGGGCAGGATAAGTGCTCCCGCCCGGCTCAGATGACCGACGGCTGGGATCAATAACAACTAATCAAAGATGGAGATAACCCAAGCGGTTCATCACCATGGAATCCTTTGAAACCACATCAAGGTCACCTCCATATTGAAAGTTGTCTATTCCGCCGGGCTTTAGGGGCCCGTACGTCAGTTAAAGCCGAGTTCTAACTAAAATCCAATCGTTTCTTATGAGATGACACAGGCGATATCAATATGATGTCTAAATGATCAATTACCGGGCATGTTAACAGGGGCCTCGATTTTGCCATCGGGTGTCTGGTTGAGGCGGCCATTACAAGCCATTTCGAAATCCATCCCTTTGTGACATCACACGCGTGGGACGTGTCCAACCGCGCCGGCTCGACTGTATCAAGGGGCAGGCTGGAGATGATCTGTCCTTCAGACATCTGAGGGGACACCTCCCCTTGTGATGTCACACATTTTGAAATGGCGCGTATTCACACTTTGAACAGCGACGGTTCAGATACAGTGAGACTGTTGGGTTTGACACTGAAAAAGTGACGCCATTTAAAAAAAAAAAAAAAACACAAATACAATCACACCATCTGAATCAGTGTGTAGACAGATCACACGTTCTACAATATGCACGCAGAGTGCGAAAAATTCAATAAAAATGATGGTCAAAATCGGAAAAGGGATCGTCGGATCGGAAAACGACGTCAAGGGAAGAAAAATGTTAACGAAGCTGGCAGAGCACGTGGCAGTGGCCCTGGCCCATCACTCCAGCTGGGGGGATACAGTAAGGCAGGGACCTCCAGTATTCTACTGAGAGCTGTGACCTTTCAGGGAAGCCCAGGCACTGCATCACTGTCCGGCCGCCACCGCTCCCACGCCGCCACCAAGATGAAGTGGACAGCTCTATCTGGGGAGCAGGCCTGGGCCACTCCAGAGAGCAAACTCATTAGTTGCAGGGGCAGCAGAATCAGGGGCAGTCACCTCTGGTTAAAATAATCCTGCGCTTTTTACTCCTCTTTTTTTTTTTTTTGTGGTGCTGACCCAATGATGTTTCCACGCGGAAAGTCTTTCCTCGCTTTGAAAACAAGTCGAGTCCGTGGAGGACTGACTATTGCTCCCAAGGTATTTATATGCGCAACTCTATAAAGAGATTACATCACATTCAATCCCATGCAGGCTCTACGTATTTATACATTGTTTCCCCGGCTCGATGGCAGCGGTGACAAATTGAACGAACGCGTTTATCTCCTACAAAAGTTTTTCCCGATCACAAAAAAAATAAATAATAATTTGCTTGATTTGAGACGTTAAACTTTTCAGAACTCGGTTTGGGTGAAAAGATCAGGATCTGGTTGGATTTTGAGCAAACGTTCCTGTGAAGAATATGCCTATTTTAAAAACTACCCATGCCAGCAATCTCAATTATCCTAGCCGGCTACAATCAAACCGATTTGGCAGCCTGATCAATCGGCCGTTTTCTTTTATTGAACCTGGCCCCTTTCCATGTTCCAGTAAATGTTATAATCCATTTCAGAAGCAGGACATTGATTCGTTGTATGACCAAGCCTAGAGCTCACGAGTTTGGGAAGTTGGAACCGAAGGGCTTTGGGTATCAATGATCCATTAGGAAAGTTTATCTGCTACCCATGATGTAGTGAGGAAGGCATTGTTTAATTGTTTAAAAGCACAAAGAAAAGATCCTTTCAAAGGGAACATTAAAACAGCTTCATCTGTCTTTCTCTTTCCCAGTCTACTTTGAAGAATGTATAAATATATACATTTCAAGAGTTCAATAGGAAATCTACTCATCATTATTTGCAAACACATCAGGAATAAATGTGTAGTCCTATATATGCACTTGAGTAGTTATAATACGGGTATAGAAACGGCTTTATATGTGTATTAAATTAAGGGAACACTGTAGAGGGAAACAAAGACAAAGGAGAGTTCATCTGAAGTGAAACTCTGCAAATGACTTTTGGCTTCCCAAAAGTCCTCTTCATAGGCCGTCACATCTTCCTGTCCCCGTCATTGGGGTTTGTTCATTTATTTATAAATTAGTCACACTAGTCTATCATGCACTGCATGATAGACTAGTGCACAGTTTGAACTACAGAGAGACACGTTACCTGGACTCGAGATGAGCGCGCGTGTGTGTGTGTGTGTGTGTGTGTGTGTGTGTGTGTGTGTGTGTGTGTGTGTGTGTGTGTGTGTGTGTGTGTGTGTGTGTGAGAGAGAGAGAGAGAATGAAAGTAAAAGTTAAAAGTTAAAACCTTACACTTTTTTTGAATGATAAGAATGATAGCTCTGTCACTTTAGAATTTTTTCATCATCTTTTATTTTCCCTTGATTATTTTTGTGTTGGGGTGGGTAAAGTTGTCACCTGGAGACAGGTGTCTGTGTCTGTGTGTGTGTGCGTGAGTGCGTGCGTCTCTGTTTGTATTTGTGTGTGTGTCTCTCCTGGGACCCGCCTCACTCCTGACGTTTCTTCTGACAGCTCTTAATGAAAGGTAATACATTGTTATGAAAAGGGAACTAGCCAAATCTATATATATATAGCCTTATTAGAAACAGGACACACACGCACACTCACTCATGCACGTATGAGCGAACGCCCACAAACACACACACTCACACGCAATCTAAAAATACTGAGATTTTTACTGCTTTGATTGACATATCCAATGCATTCAAGTATTACATCTAAACTGACATAAACCGTCTGCATTTTTAAGGACACCATCACACAAGTAAAAGGTACATGCAATTGTTTGTGACACCACACTGGGGGGAAGGCAATATAGAATCATGGTATATGTACATGTATTTCTTTAAATAATAACCATAAACATTTATTGAATTAAGTGCTTTTCAAGGTACCTTAAGTGCTTTCTTAGTCTGTGAGAGCGAGAGCGAGAGCGAGAGCGAGAGAGAGAGAGATCACACCTCATCCACTACCAGTTTGCACCGCCCACCTGGGCACGAAAGCCAGTTTGCCTCAGAACACTCTGCTGCAGAGTAGGTAACTGTGAAAAACGCTATTGGACAATGACCAATTTCAGTGTTTTGGGGGAACAGAAACAATTTGTTGTGGTTTCCACCACCACAGACCTGGACCCAGCGGGACCAACCTGACATCCACCAGGCGACCGTGGGCGGGTTGCACAGACCAAATGATGGTGTGTCGCCACCACCACTGACGCAACATTCAACGACAAGCCAGTCAAACACACAATATTCCTGCACCACACACATGCCCATCGCCGACAGCACAACCTCCTCTTCTTCTCTGCATGATCACTGCCTTAATTTCCTTTCATTTGGTCTTTTCGCCGCATCGCTGGTGGCAACTTCCATGTGGCATCTGTGTCCTATTTGTTCAGTTTTTCACACTATCGTGTCGCCGTTATCTCCTTCCAAATGCTCGCCCCCCCCCCAGCCTCACTAGTCATGGAGCGGCGTTAGATACGGGCCGGGGTGGCCGGTGATCGCAGCCCGAAGGCAAGCCTGCTGAACCCGTCGTCTTACACCTGAGGTGCTTCACTCACTCTGGGGCCCCGGTGCTGTCCTTCACACACCGCGGTTCAGTGAGTGACCGACCTTCTAATCCTTTAACTTATTAAAAGCTAACCCTAACACCCGCCAACATGTGCGTGAGGTTGGTCCGTTTATGGACGCGCATCCTCTCTAGGATGTGTTTTTTTGTTACAGTTATGATAGATAAGCAATACATTTATTATATTCCTTAAATGATTAACTCACTGGAACATCCTCACTTGTTTAAAGAGGACCTATTATACTAATTTTCTGGTCTTGATTTCTTATTAATGACTCTCCCCCCTAGCCCCCCTCCAAGCGAACACGGACGGTGTAGAAATGCTCCTCCGCCTTCATACTCCAGGGAACCCCATCTCTGGGGTCCTCTCCTGGTCTACCAACACCACTGCCGCGGTTGTTAAGAAGGACGCAGCAAGCCGCGACTACGTTGTCAGAGAGAGTGCTCGGGGAAACACAGGCTGGGAAGAGGATCTGCTGGCGCTGGCCTTCTGCCGCTCCCCGGTCGAGAGCGTTCCGGCGTGCCGTATCAGGGTGGAACGCCAGCCGATCAGCGGCGGAGAGGAGAGCTCCTCAGGGGGTCACCAACACCACAGAGGGTCCACGGCTGCACTCTAGCCCTGCCTGGAAAACACCTCAAGCGCCCGCTTCCTCGGCGGAGAAAAACACATCGTTAGGCCCGCTTCTCATCATGGACACTGCCTGTTTGACCTGTTCTCTGGCAGGCGCTGAAGGACTATCAGAGCAGGACCTCCTCCCTTAAGAAGCGTTTGTTTCCCTGGGCCATAAGAACATTTAATTGGAAGGCCTATGGGATCTGGTGCAATAAATATATTTATTCTAGTGCATCAAATACATTCATACTGGTGAATGAATTAAATAGATTCATTCAACATTCACTTTCATATATTTCAAATACTATTATATATATACATTTATGCATTACTCAAGTGCAAATTACATTGAATCCATCTCTTTTACATTATTATGTAAGAGCTGTTGTTCAGGCTGTGGATGTTTTTTTGGTTCACTGAGGCTGTTTTGTTATGTGGCGTCTCTCGGTGTCTTCCATTCAACTCAATTTGAATTTCATTAGAATACAGTTATTCAACCTGTCAACATATTCCTGCTCCTATTGATACATTGCTTTTAGGTGAAAGGGTTATTTTG
Source organism: Gadus morhua (assembly GCF_902167405.1). Taxonomy (NCBI): domain Eukaryota; kingdom Metazoa; phylum Chordata; class Actinopteri; order Gadiformes; family Gadidae; genus Gadus; species Gadus morhua. The sequence goes on along the minus strand of NC_044056.1, from coordinate 4,386,579 downwards.
CGCTTGTTGAAGCACTTTATAAACTTGTGTTATCAAAGATGCTTTACAAACATAATTATCATTATTATTACCACGAAGGAGCCAACGTTGTCTGTTCTTTTAAAATAGCAGATCCATTCCCCATATCAAAAATAGTTAATTTCTCCCTGTCCTAAAGCACCAACTGAACAGGATTTTTTTGGAGCCATTCTGCTTGGAGTGTGGGGTCACAGGCACAAACTAACCCAGAGAGAAGGCTCTGCTGCAAGATCAGGAGAGCCGTTGCAGTCGCCTCCCGTTCTGAAATGTTGACAAAGAGCATTGTTGCCCAAATGCCAGAACTGTTCAGTCTCAATGGCCTGCATGGGAACCTTCCATTCCCCCGAAGGTATTAGTATCGTACTGCTGTGCACTCAATTCATGCCGTGTGCACTTCACACTCAGAAATCAGCTTCACTGGCCAAGGTTGCTTCACCTGCAAGGATCTGACTGCGGCTACTCAGGCCTGCCCAATGACAGAAAGTAACACAGAAGCAATATAAACATAAGTCCATTACAGGGATAGAGAGCACTGAAGAGGGGAAGCCATCTGTGGCGGCGTCGTGATGGAAAGGACTTGGGCACGCATTTGTAAACACATTTAATATTTCTGACATTCAAGGTTCTGACTGATGATGCTCCTGCACCATGATAAATGGGATGAGGGCTACTTCTCTCTTCCCACAGCTGTGAAGCCACTTTATAGTACCCCCCCCCCCCCCCAAAACCTCCCACCCCATGCAGAAACACCTGCAGCTTAGCTCCTAAATCACCCGGCGTCTCTCCTGTGTTTCTTTGGCTGTATTTACTTTTCCCAACTTTGCCGCTAGAACAATAAAACACAGAAGCGTCTGTGCCCCCTTCAGCTGGGGTAGGAGTGTTGTGTGAACGATTGGAACACCTTTTGGAGGAGGAGAGACAGAGCCCTATAAGACTTGTGGGTAAAAGGACTTGAGATGGGATTAGGGTTCCCTGGCGCATGTTATAACGAGAGCGGGAGAGAAGAACGCGGCATTGGAGATGTTTTTCCACACCCTCGCCGCCGTGAGCACCTAACAAGTAAGCAGCGATATTTATTTAGCAGAAAAACATGTTATGCATAACCCTAGAGATTTCATTACACAAGCGGGATTTAGACAGAATTTTTTGGTGAAATCCTAGGAGCCTATGCATGTATGCCTACTCAAAGCGACCAATTACATTGCACATACAAGGCATTCCACATGCTGCATGATAAAAAAAAACGTGTTATTTGTGGAGATTCAAATCAGCCTAGGTTGGTTCATTTTATAAATCAATAAATATGCAAAGAGAAAAAAATCTATATGGGTTTTTAGAAATCTTCTACACGTGGGCCGGCGGCATTCAGGGTATGGATTTGACAATTAACTGCCTGAAAACTGAAATGCACAAACAAACAAATACATCAACAAACACAACAAACTGTCAACTCTGGGCCATTGATTCAGGTGACTTTGACCAGAAGTACGAGAGTCCTAGCCCGGAGTTTCCCAAAGACTGGGCCGTGACCGACATGGGTTGCGCAGGATTTCATTGTGTTGCCAAATACATTTTTCAAAATATTCTATTTAGTTTTCATATGCAGCAGATCTTGTGTTCTCTTGACTGAAAGATGCACCATCAGATCGCCATCCACGTCAAGTCAACGTGCCTTTATACGTCTACACAGACCACAGGGTATTCAGTTGAACCAAACCTAATTTCACAACCACCAAAACAATCAATGTACAAAACATGTCGTCATTTATCAGCGAAAGTGGCGAGTTGGCGCTATATTGTTCGCCATTGAGAACTGAAGGGAAGACGTTTTTTGGGTTTGGATGGAGCCATTGTCCACTGGATGCTGCAACACGGCCAGCCTAGCAACTTCTTTATATTATTATGGCAGTGTTTCCCAACCCAGCGCAAAAGCTGACGGAAAGCTCATGAGAACTCACTTGATGGCTTCAATAGAGCCGAGTTGTTAAGCAAGACAAGCATTCTCCTTGTAATCCCCTCACGACAAGCTACTAATGTGAAGTGGGATTTTGGGTTTCCACCAAAAATGGAAATAAGCTTAGAAACAGATGGAATGCTGAACCATATATACAGTATATACCATGGTTGGTCTTATTTAATGTACCCTTTTTAATAGCAGATTTTTACACCTACACGTCTGATACATTTCTTCCTTTTACAAGCAAAATGTGGAAAATACAGTAAGTAGTAAGTAATGCAGCAATGTGTACATTAATAAGTACAATAAGTTAATAATAACAAGTTTGCAATCATTATCGATAGTCACTTATCTCATCCTGTCCAATCAGAAAGTCATAAAGATTACAGTAGTCATTAACTAATTAAGATTACTAAATATTTTAGTAACCATGGGATAACTGACACCATCAAGAATTAAAGAAATGGTAAAATCTGACTTAAAAAAAAATCCTTACTTTCCCCTCCTTTCAAATAAATCAATAAGCATTGACATTCATTGACTATAAAAATAGTAAATTACCAGAAATGGCAGTGGCAGCAGTTAATCAGACAGAATTTAATCAGAATCCAACCCCAGCCCTTCCTGGAATTTTCTGAAATCTACGTGAATCCTGTGCAGCATTTTGAACCACGAGTGATGCAACCTTCAATCTGAATGGCTCTGGCTAAACTTACAAAACTGAAATGAGGGCGCAAAATATTTAACAAAGGAAAGACCAGTATCTTTTGTGTCAGAGCATTTGATTTATTGATTCCTGCCGAGAGGTAACGATATTTTCCACAAATATGACCAGAAAATAACATAAAATAAATTGCCTGTCCTAGCTCCAAGACCAGAAATAGAAGCCTCAGCTCCATCTGAAATGCCACTAGGCCTCTACAGTATTACCAATGATAACATGATGAAAACTCAAAAGATAACAGTATAATATTAATTCTAAGGAAAACACATGTGGTAAAGTGTGGATGGAGGGGTACTAGAGCCATACTGCTGGAGATATAGGGGTACAAAAGACTGGAAGAATTTTGGAAACGGACCCTTCTGAAAACCACCCATCAACAGCAGTCCCCTCTGGGTCTGTTATTTCCCAGACACAGTGTGTCCATGGGAACTGAGGCACTAAATAAACCATGGAGGGACACGCCGTGGATCCTTAAAGCAGACTGCTTCAGTGTTCTTACGGGAGAGCCATCGACTGTTAATACCCCTTTAATCAACGGGAGCAATAGTGCATGTAAGCAGCTTATTCTGGCCCCTTCTTTCATGTGGTCCTAGATCAATGCCCCTCGTTTGAAGGAGCGTGGAGGGCATTTTACCACTTTTCTTGTTTGGACCGCTAGGCGTTCCTGAGTCTCCGTCTGGAAACGATTGTGTTTACGCCGGTTTAAAAGTCATTATTTGGTCCCAAACAAGCCTTCTCTGAGCAAAGTGCAGCGGTTATGTTTCAAGGTTAACATGGTTGTTCGTATTTTTCGCAGGTGCTGCAGATGTTGTTGTGGTGGCCAAGTCGGCCACGGGTAAAGGGACAACAATAGGTTATGGTACGTTATATTCACATGATGAGGAAATCCTTCATTTATGCAGACTACAATGTTTTCGCTCTTCTTCTATGGAATAATCTGCAAGGTGTGAGATACGCAAGCTTGAGTAAGGTTTAATAACACGTAACATTGTCTAAATAATACACATCTATATTAATGTCAATGCAGAGAGAGGCAAGTCATGTGATTGAAACATACACACAAGTTATAAATGATAAGTGATTGTTGACTGTAGATATCTATTTGTATGTGTATATTCAGCTCATCCTTACACATCAGATTTACTGCTGATAAGATTTATGATAAGGACATGATGTTCCCTTATTGATCCAGCATGCCTATAAGTAGTAGATCTCTCTCTCTCTCTCTCTCTCTCTCTCTCTCTCTCTCTCTCTCTCTCTCTCTCTAAACAGGTGATAAATTAATCTATTTCAAAGCCACACACTATATCTGCCCTACATTCTACAAACATAACCAGGACATTTGTCATTCATAGCAGGGGGACTATCAGAAAGCGTGAGTATTTCATCCGAAATACCCCAAAGCATTGCTCAAATGTGTTGAGGTTTTCAATTTTTCCTTAAATGGAAATAATAATAGCCGACATAAGAAATAAGCCGACTGCGTCGGAACTTAATTATCATGGAAACCGACCCCGGCGCCCGGGAAGAATTATAATTTGCCGTGGCAGGTGGGTTTTTGCCGTGTGCCAAGACATAATAATCGCACGACGTAGAACTGAAGATTGGCAGGACTGTAGAGTTCACCCCCAATCCAAAGTTCAATAATTTCTTCCAAATAAGAACCTGTCAATCATTACGCACCAACAAATGTGCATAGAAATGATGAACAGTTTCAGAGCTGTTAGGAATTCCAACGCTTCATTCATCACATTCAGGTCTGACGTGATGAATGGACGCATGATGAATGGAGGAATAGGAGACTCTTTTTTGAACACTTTAAACTAGATGGTGTATTTTCTGATAAATACATGTGGTTGGATCGGGGCCAGATCATAAATACCCTGTAAGCATGAAATACTTACTGCTAATCTTACTATGGATGTCACAATCTGATTAGCTAATCATTAGAAATTGCATTAGTTCAACATTTGTATCTCATTTATGAGCAATGAATGAAAATAGCTGAGACACATAAAATGTTGGCCTCCATAAGATGAAATAGTGCTGACAGATAATTGAATCATGTTTTATAAATTATCCACACTGTCTTATAAATAAGCTATAGTACACGTAAAAATACATCCATAGGATTTCTGCAACCCTGTATACAGTAGCCAATTATTCCAGGCTATAAAGAGTTAATTAGACATTGGTTAAAATTAGGATGGCTCAGAAAAATACTGTGAAGACAGTGGAGGAAAGAAAACTGTGCAGGACAGAGAGGACAATTTGTTCCCCATTTCATAATTCAACACGGCATTCAACAAGCTACTTAAAACCATGGTGAAATATTGTGCTCGTACACATTCACCTCTTTGTGTCCATGGAGGCAAATTCCTTAACGAGGTAAAACACAGAGCCGCTATATAGACATAGCATAGCAGGCTCCACACACACACACACACCTCTGTATGGTCTTTGTGGGGCATGTCCACAAACACAGCCCAACAAACAGACTACCTAACATGTTGAACGCAAGGGCACTTCCAGTGCTATTAGCGATCTATTGCCAAAATCTCAAAAGTAGATCCAGAACCAGAGAAAATCCAATCTCTCTGAAGGGTTGACAGGTTCTGACTTTTTATCTCATAATTGGGACTTACCGTTGGGATATTTTTATTATCAAGGCTACGTTTCTCAGCCTTTATTTGTTATTAACGGGCGGAAATTGGCTTCCATGAAAAAAATAACTAAGAGTTATACAGGAGGAAACAAATACAGGAGACGCTCATTATTTCTGCGGCAATGTTGTGCTCAAGAGATTGGGCCAGCACGGTTTTGTTCCCATGTCGAAGCTATCCTCAATATTAAGCTTTGTACAAATCATGGTTGTTTTATAAAGGGCTGAGCATTCACTGGTTCTGTACCTCTATCATTGATTTGTATGCGTCTGTTCGCCGTGACTGTTGTCTGTTGTCATGTCTGTATGTGGTGGCCTCTTAGTTTACATTCAAGCCAGGACGCCTTAGACATGATTTTATCGGATCGTGGCGTACATTTTTATGATTGTGATTCGGAAAATGACGAGCAGTTGTTGTGACTGCGACTAACAATGTTTCACACCCATTCTTTCTCCTATTCTTGTGTCCCACAAAATAAAAATATAGATTATTATTGTTTGCGCATATCATTTTTGTATTTTCACACCACTTAAAAAAACATCTGAGACAGCACAAAAAATTATAGTTGGCCTGGATTCCTGGATATCCATTCCAACAAGACAACCTCTCCCAAATTAAAATGCAGTTTAAATGCAATCCAGGATCAAAGTTGCAGCGCAGACAATTTCCTCCATCACATAGCTCACTTCATGCTCCCCCTGATCAATGGCGAGGGCGGACTGAACCGGGCTGGACTAAACTGAACTAAACTGCACGGAATGGAGATTTTCATAAAAGGGCAGGTGTGAGCGGTCGAACGGTTCCTCCACGCCGTTCACCCCCTGGTCTCACACACACACACACACACACACACACACACACACACACACACACACACACACACACACACACACACACACACACACACACACACACACACACACACACACAGGAGAGACAGAACGCTCTGATTCTCCACAGTCAGGAAATAGCACAGCATGATTTATGACTCTGTGAGCTGAGCGGGAACAAGGTGGAGTTTTATTTTTTCTTCATTGCTCTTTCCCTTCATTTTTCTCCGGCTCACACTCTATGGTGTCTGCTCTTGAAACTAATTTTCTGCATACGCTACGCCGTGGCGCGCCCGCACATCGCTGCCGTGGTGCGCTTTCACAACCGGTGTCATTTTTCTTAATGACTGTAAAGGGAAAAGGCCAGGTTGGGCTTTGAGCGCCGAAAAACGGGCGGGTTGTTTTTTCCCCCGCGGGGGGGTTACGGAGCGGTGGTGTGTAATTAAGATGCGGAGGAAGTCGGGGGGGGGCGTGTGGTTGAGGTGGGGCAGACCTTGGCGCTGAATATTCAACGCAATCAGCCTAAACTGCGTGGTGATTAATGACATGGCTGGAGTGGGGGGGAGGCGGACGTAGGAAGTAGGAATGACTTCCTGTACGTTTTGAACTTAAGTTTGGAGGTGCTCCTTTAACAACCCCCCCCCCCCCCCCCCCCCCCCCCCCCCCCCCTCCCCGAAGGATGTGGTATGTTATTGCACAGGCTATATTTGACCGTCGACTATCCTGTTTTGTTCATCTGTGTCGTGGCCCAGGGGGCACCCCCCGCAACGTCCCCGGAGCACGGAGTGACTTGTAACCCCGCGGCGATGACCTACATTCGGGCTCCTCATACTACAACCTTGTTGTGGATCCCTCATTTACCACCCTGCGGTGGTCAGGACAGACCTAGCCTAGCCTCCTGGCCCTGCCTCACCTTGCGCTGCATTTAAATGATACGACATGAAGCCGTTTAGCAGACGCTGGGATCCACAGTGAGCCTCAGGTGCGGTTCAGGCTGAGAACATTTATCCGCATTGTGTTTAAAGGAGCTTACTACATCATAAGTGTCTACGAAAAACCTCCATAACAACCAGGATGTTATTAGGTCCGTTTGAGTCGTTTTTATTGGTGGTGCAAGTAGGCCTACGAGGTGAAACCCGACGATATGCTCCAGATACAACGGAAATGCTACGACAGAGAGGTACACAAGTCATTTAATACCGTATATAATGTGTTTAAATTAATTCCAAGAAAGTGTGTTCCTGTCGTGGGTTTCTAATTGTGTTTCTTTTTTTTATTCTGAACTCAACAAAGACCTCGGGGGTTATGTACTAATTCCCCGCCCAGTATTATGCTGCCTTCACATGCTATTGAAAAGATGAACCTTTCAATTTGTGCACTGGAACTTACGAGTGTGTTGTGTTCAAGTGCTTTTGTTGTCGCAGCGAAATGAAACATGGCGGACCCACAGGTCCTGACCTGTTACTTGGGTTTATACCAACGGCAAATAATATGCAGTTTATTTTACAGATCATGAATAGTATACCATTCATGACACTTACTTTGCTCTCCGCCGTGTTGAAAAGGTCAACGGTTGTCTTATCGCCTGTATCAAAATATTCTAGTGGAAATCTCTCTCCAGTGGAAATAACGATGTGTGGGGCTATTCATGTGCAATTTTCACGTCGGCTTTTGGTATTTGCCATAATTTCCATAGGAAGGCACCATTAGACACGTAACTTCCTCCCAGAACACCAACATCAGAAACAGAGCACAACGGAGATCCATCCAACCCGTGTTTGTTCAGACACACAATGGACGGGGGGAATGTTTGAACAAAACTCAAACAATTATTTTCACCAACACTCAAAACCTACAACTCCTAGTGCGCTTGTTCAATATTCTCTCCCTTTGCCAAAAAGGTGTTGAGCGTATCGCTTCTCAATTCAACCCCGGACAGACTTATAACTGGAGGAACACCCTCAGAGTCACGAAGGAAGCAGTAAAAAAAAGAAAGCTGAGCAGGGAAGAGAACATCAGCGGCGCGGATGCCTCACCCCAGCCTCTCCCCGAGCCGACTCATCCCCCAGCAGGAGAGCGTCTGCTGTTCGCCACGACGACAAATGTTGTCGGGCAAAACAAGGACACGTTTCTCCTGCTTAAGTAATTAAACCTAATTTGACAGTGTAACCCCCCCCCCTCTTCCTCCCAGCGCGCACACACACACACACACACACACACACACACACACACACACACACACACACACACACACACACACACACACACACACACTCTCCCCCCACCCCCCCCCTCCATTCACCTCCCAACGGGGGGGAAAGATAAGTTGCGGTCATGTTAATCCAATTAGAGTTGATATTGCATTACGGGTACATGGAAAAGAGCAGTCACACACACACACACACACACACACTTATCCCCCGCCCTACACACATACACACGCATGCACCCCTCCAGTATCCCCCGCCGATGTACAAAGTCGCCGTAAATGAAATTGAAATAAAAACTGAATTAAAAAGTGTGTGTGGGGGGGGGGGGTGGGAGGATAAGTGTTAAAAGCTGAGGCGAGAGGGTTGGAAAAACCTTGAATGTCTGGAGAAATTGGTCGTTATCTGCTAGCTTGAATGGAGGATGGAGGTCTTCAAATTAATTGGCTGAAAAGCTGGCTCTCAGCCATTTGGGGTAAACAACGGTAAGGTTAGTATTTTTTGTGAAGTGCTTGTTAATTCAAAAATGTTTAAGATGTTTTGCCGCCTCTTTACCGATAGACACACAGTAGAGCTGCATTAGATATCCTTGAATTTGTACGTCTCAGACCTAACGCACTGGTTATTGATCTAGGTAGACAGCCTGTTAACTAAAGTCTGTCCCTACGGGGTGCTTCGAACTCGAGGTATGTTCCTAAACTTACTCTGGGTGAGTGCAATCTTACCTATCAAGGGGGGTTATGGGAGAGGTACTCACCGCAGGTCCCGAGCCACCAGTAAGCGAACAGCTCTCTCAGTGACACGCCGCACCAGCACTTCGTCTCCGGCCGGGGGGTGAACCGTCGGTCCAGGTGACCAGCCCGTGCCTTGATCCCAGTCGTTCAGCTCCACCGTTTATTTACAACCATTCTCTCGTATTAGTGTCTTGACAGAAACCGTGCGTCGCCTGTGTTAATCCCATAAACTCAGTGTCTCACCTGCAGAGAGTCGTCTCCAGAGACTCTTAACTCAATCTCACGACCTAAGACCCCTCTACAGCCACACCTGTGGCTATTTACCGCTAATGAGTGCCTCAACAGCGCCCCCTCTGTGTAATGTCAGTACTGACTCTAACCATAAGCAAACTAAAGCTAACCCTGTTCCTACTATCGTAAAATACGACCACCACAATCAGCATGAAGAGATTGGATTACAAGCAAAAATGATTTTGTCTTCTTTGGTAAAAGAGAAATGTTTGATGTGACTCTGTAAAGTCTTTTTCCTGAAAGCTAACTCAAATCCCAAACAAAAGCAGTGCAGCACTTTATTTTTTAACAGAACAAGAGCAATCTATACTATATAATCTGTTTTAAATGAAGAGTGTCTGTTGCTGGCTGGATACAAAACGCTTGGCTATTGAGCAGAAGATAACTTTTGGGCAATGTTGGTGGACTTGACAAAGCTGAATGGTCTTTAACTTTAAGCCACATCTCAACCTAAAGCTTGTACTATAAAGTAGCAGCATGACCACCTTTTATCCTAATAATGCACAACATTCGGTCGATACTGCCTTTGGGATTTCGGGGAAGAACACAGAACAACAAAACCTTTGTAATTTAATCGTCATTAGCTTTTTAATGCATTCATTAGCAGCGTGCTAGGACCTCGTGTGTGAATTTGTGTTTGTGTGGCCACGGTCATTGCGTTTGTGTGTGTGTATGCTTGTGAGTATGTGCGTGCGTATGTGTGTGTGCGTGTGTTCACGCATGCGGGTGTGCGTGGGCACTTTCTCACCCATTCCAATAACAAGGTTACATTCTCTCAAAAGAACTTTTCCTTCATCCCCTCTGACCTAATTACCCTGGCCGGACGGCGCCTCAGACGACGACAGAAGGGTTATGGAAAAAGTGGTCGGGGACTCGAGCAACACAGCAAGGAGTTTGTTCCTCCCACAAGACGTGGGAGGCAAGGTCTGAGTCAGACCCCGGAGGCAACTTCCATAGGTAGAGACAAGGTACATGGGGTTACACAACCTTACACATAAACAACCTGGACTTGCATGTCAGGCTCAAAACGCTCGCTCAACAAGAACCCTTGAGGACAATCTCCCAAGTTTCGCTTGGGAGAACCAATCAAACAACATCGACCTTACGCAACCTTACTACACAACCTTACTACTCAACTTTACTACACAACCTTACTGCACACTCTTACTACACACCCTCACAACAAAACCTCACTACACGACCTTAACACACAACCTTACTACACATCCTGTCACAACCTTACTATCCAACATTATTAAACAACCCCCCAACACAACCTTACTATACAGCATTACTGCACAACCTTACACAATCCTACCACACAACCTTACACTACTTTGTTACACAACCCTGCCATACAACCCCACACAACTTTGCTACACAACCATACGCATCCTAGCTACACATACTTACTGCACAACCTTACACAACCTAACACATCCTTGCTACACATACTTACTGCACAACCTAACACATCCTTGCTACACATAGCAAGCACATTAGCACTTTGAGATCATTGAATTGATATAAAGTGTGTTATAAATAAAATGTATTATTATTATTATTATTATTATTACATACTTACTACACAACCTTACACATCCTTGCAACACGTACTTGCTCCAAAAAATAACATCCACTATCTTTGTACACACCCTTTCCGTACAGCATTACGACAGAGCCGTACACATGTTCCCATGGGTCCCTATGGGGACAGTGTGTTCAGCGTGGGGGCCGTAGTGATCCAGGCTCCGGGTGATTAATGGGGAAGGTTTACAGGTTATCTCCGTCCGACGCCGCGTTGGCAGAACGCGAGGAAACGGCCGAATCGAGTCATCTTTAAAGACAACCCCGGCCCACTCTGCTGCCACTCAGGGTCGACCGCAGACACAACCGATCTATTAGTGGAGGAGATAGTCCTCCCCACCGCACACACGCACCCAGGGGCACCCAGGGGACCGCCGTAGCACAGAGCAGACCCCCTGGTAGCACAGGAGCTAGCGGGGGGGGGGGGGGACGGACGAAGACTCAGGGTGGGGTGGTAAGACACTGACTGCAGTAGGGTGATGGTGGAGCTGCGTGTGGGTCAAGCTGCACGCTCATGCTCCCTTGCTTTTATCCCAATTAAGGGTCCTATACACACACACACACACACACACACACACACACACACACACACACACATACACACACAGATAAAGCAAAGATGCACACACCATCATAAACATACACACACACTCCCACATGCACAAAGACACACACACATACAAAGTGAGAGTCCGTTCTCTTTCTTGAAAACCACATAGAGACACCTCAATGTCTTACACTGCTGCCTGGTGTAGCCCCTCTTCCTACACCAGGAGAGGGGGGGGGGGATCTGTGAGTGTAACATTTTAATGTCTCAATGCTGCATGAGACAAACAGCATGGTAGTTCGGTGCACTTGAAGATGATCTTATTCACAACATCTTTGAAAACTGAAAATGAAAATTATTGTGTGCATTTTTTAATTATTCATCCTCACACTCACAAGCACACACGTACAAACTTTTAGATTATTTTACCAAAGGTTGGAGGATTTTCATTCGCAGATGAGATGCTTCAGAAAGATCAGAAAGGTCTTACTGCAAAACACAAGTCAAGCGTAACATAGTGTGGAGAGTGTGTGGTTGACGGCTGGTTTAAGCAGCCTCACCTGGCCAGAGTCAGGCTGATTGGACCCTGGGGATAGGTGAGGCTGCACACCTGTGGTACATTGAGCAATCAATGCGCACAAGTTAAACCGGCCATCACCAGAGACACTCTAGGGATCTCGGACCTGGATGCTTCGAACACCTGCTCTGTGAATCACTTTTAGCAAAGTATGCAATATACCGGGTCAAGCAACATCCCATTGTGTCCTGGTTTTGGAGGAGACCAGTATAGACACCCAGGTGGTGTTTGGAAGCGAAGATTGCTACATAGCACATTGTTGCATTGCGACACAACAATTTCGTATCAATTCCATTGTTTGCAAAAAAAACGTTTTTGACCAAAAATTTAAAGCAGTTTTGAGGAGGATGGACTTTATGATGCTCATGAAAAGCAGAATAGAGATGGGGTGTGACCAGCGGAGTTTATCGACAGAAGAGTGCCTTTGTGTGAGCTGTTTATTGGACGCTGGCAGGGTGCTGGTCGAACCCGGTTTATTGTGGTGATTCCAAGGTTTTTTTCAGCAGCTTTTCTCCCTCCTGTTTCATCATTAACGTGTGGGTGCGTAAGGGGTGGGAGCGTTTGGGGCAGTATGTGTGTGTGTACGCGTCTGCTGCAGTTATCATTAAAAAGGTTGTTCCGCTAAAAAAACAAATACAAAAACTCACAGGAAAATAAAGTGAAGGCGCTTTGTGAAGTTTCTTGCTGTTTAACAACTTACGTCTTCAGACTTTTAGACGAGCCAAGTCTCTAAAGATTAAAACAACAAGTAACATTTCGTCAAATAAAGTGCGGGCTGATGGAGGTTGGATACGCAGACGGCAATTCAGGGAACAGGGGGGCAAATGTTACTGCCTGTTGCATCTCGCAGGGAACAAAGAATTTCATCAACCAAATTTCATAGGCAACACTCGACGATGATAAATAAAGTATTCACTAAGTAGTCTGCCTCTATGATGAATACCTAAATTAACTTTTTGTGTGGGTGTGAAGGTTGTGTGTGTGTGTGTGTGTGTGTGTGTGTGTGTGTGTGTGTGTGTGTGTGTGTGTGTGCGCGCGCCTGGAGAGGTTGTGCTAGCATGTGTGTGTGTGTGTTCTCATATTAGTGTACTTGTGTGTGTGTGTGCGTGAGCGAGAGAAATAGCAACGTGAGACCGCCGCCTTATTGATCATCAAAGCACAAGCGTTCCCTTTGTCAGATTAGTTTGGTGGAAAACAGAGATGATGTTACAAGGCATCCATATTCCGCTTCGTAACGAGCAAGGCAAATCGCAACCTGATGAAATCATTTTGAACCCTGCTGAAATACCGCGCACGCCCTTATTCTGCTGTGCCGTGCGAGACGGGTTCTGTCATGTGGACTCAGAGAGCAGCCTGTAATACACATTAGCTCCTAAATACACAGTTTCATTCAGCTTGGAGGTGGCCCTAACGCTAACTGGGGTCCGGATGGTTCTCAGATAAAACTCCCGTCCTCTTCAGCCTCTGATTGGACGATGCCTCAGACTGGCTTTTTAATAGGGTCGAGTCCTATAGCCTGCCAGCAACAACCCGTGCCTGCTCGGCCCTGACGCCAGTTCGAACCACGCCTTAATTATTTGTGTACTTTGTGGGAATACCCTTTGCAGGCAATTTGAATATATTTATTGTGAATTGCTCGAGGAGTGGCTCGGGACAACAGAGACCATAAGGTCTGAATTCTGCGTTGATGCAGGGAGCTATATGCAGAAGGGAAACAAAGCAATCAGTGAAGGAAGCCGGCTAAGTAACGTATTGTGTCATTCTGATAGTTGCTGTGATGGCTCTCCACATTAGAATGTAATTAAACGGACGACAAAGCAATGGCTGCTCCTTTTGTACTGCGGCTGATGCCTAGGTTGCCTCGTTTTCTACGGCGCCTTCCGTGACGTGGATAGCGATCTATCCAGAAAAATTACCTTGACTGAAAATGACTTTAATTGGGCATCTATTTGTGAAAAGGTTACATGAACTGAGACTGCCAATGGGGGGGGGGGGGGGGGCGGAGGGGGATATGTGACCAAAATTGGATGCCGCTGAGATGGCTCTTGTTGCCGTGGTAATTGGAAACGGGATCATGTTTGGGGTTACGAAGGCTGTCCTTGATGAACATAATTAGTCCCTGTTGCCATCTGTGATTGAAAGAAATTTGGGAATAATTCTTGTTCTTCCATGTACTTCCATGCATGCATACAATACATACCTACCTATACCTACATAGCTGCCTATCTACATACATACATACATACATACATACATACATACATACATACATACATACATACATACATACATACATACATACATACATACATACATACATACATGCATACATACATGCATACATACATACATACATACATACATACATACAAAGAGGCAATTCTCGAATGTTGAGTTTTCCTAATGACCTATATTGCATTGATAATTTTTAACTCAAATTCCCCCATTCATACAAGCTGTGCCATGCTTGGGTACCCCACACAGAAGAACCCGCCCAGCTGCCCTTAAAATGATGCCAACAAGACCTTGTTGAGTTGTCCATCTAGAAATACTCCCAGCATTAGCCCATAATATTTCATTAAGTCAGAGTCAGCAAGGGATCATTTTATTAAAAAACTAAAAGAGGAAAGGATTCTGGTTATTTGGATTGTGCATGCGATATACAGATCTATGTTGAGGGCACGCTCCAGTTTTATGATTTATTGATAATTGTTCCTGGGCAACCATTAGTGGTGATGGCTATTTCCTTTTCTTACAAGAGGCCACTGGATGTGGTTCTGTTTGGAGAAGGAGATTTCAATGGCAGCTAAAGGAACGCATGTATCAAAAATAAGAACGATTATTAACCAAGAGTTAATTCACACAAGCTTGTCTCTATTTGTTTCGGAATGCTATATCGCAAATAACTTCCACGCAGATAACAGAGTATTTAACCGCTTGTCATTTGATAATACATTTGATAATAGTTCTCGATAGACAGTTCACGTCTCAGTTTCCTACTGAATCCTCATTCGATCTTTCCTTAAGACTTTATGGCTGAGGAAAAAAAAAACATAATGACCCTCCTATGACGCAAGCCCTACTGTGCTGGCTGGATACCGTCAAGTAACTGGCAACCCCTCAGAGCTGGGTCTCTTGTTCTTTGTGCCATGCAGAGAAACGTACTATCCCATCTCATCCCATTGTGCTGAGGATGCAGAAGTGTTATGGAAATCTGCTTGTTGCTGCCCTAGCTTTGATCGGCTTCTCCCTCCCTCTAGCCTCGTAGCAAAAGAAAATGACCTCCATGGGTCCGTGATGTGTACGAAGCTCCTGGGAAGGGCCTTCCTTCACGTTTGATTAATACAATCTATCCTCGTTCTGATTATGTATGCATTATTATTATTATTATTATTATATTCTAGGTAATATATCCACGCATGTATATATGCATAAAATTGCCTAATTTGTTGGTATCGATTTCTTATCCCGTCAACAACTATATTCACACTCTGAAAGCTTTTGGCTTATTACTAGGCTGTTAACTTCCCATATCATTCCCTGAGGTTTTATGAATGACAGGCTCTCACTAAGAATCCATTTTTTCTGTTAAGGAATTAATCTGAAATGGACTTGAAATTATAAAATGAATGATACCAGAATGAAAAAACGAATACTTGATCATTTTATTATGTGAGATTGGATAGACCGAATGTGTTATTATTGATCCAAAGATTAGCTTAACTGCACATAGATTATCAACCTGTAAACAAGGATTCATTCCCGGAAGTAGGCCAGTTAAATAAAATATGACACCCTCGCACGGGGCAAAAACCGTGATATATGTACCAATGTTTTGTTGAGCAGTTGATGAATTGAGCCCATTTACTGCCCACCAGTGGCTCATAATATATCATCAGTCATGCTTTGTGCTGCCGTCGTAACTCTACAAATATCTTCTGCTCTATGGGCAGACGAAGGGCTTTTATCATCATCATCATCATCATCATAGTCAACATTGCTTTGCAGGGGAGATATTTTTATGTTCCACCACGGATAGCCCGGTCAATAGCACCCAAACTGTGAAAGAGTGCGCACGACTCGTCTCGAACTGTAAGGCTGCTGAACAATAGCTCATATTTTCAGGGTGAGGTCATTGGCACAGAACAAAGCTAATACAAGGTCAATGTTTCTGGGCATGAAATGGAAAATCAACATACATTATTGTTCACTTTAAAAAATATATATATATGTATTGTGTGGTTTTAAATTAGCCACATGTGTGCGTCAGAAGGATAAAAGAAGCTTTATGACTTTGCCTGTGTTATGTCTTCTCCTCACTGTTTTGAGCTCTCAAGGCTGCCGTGCCTATAGAACAAAAGCATTTTGATTCCGTTCCCTCGTAGCCTCCCCTCTGAACTGCTGTAAAGGTCTGTCTACACGTCTACGTCTGACTTAAGAAAAAACAATTACATTCCGTCATTTTCACTTGGAATAGTATCCATCTTTTATCCCTAAGGAACGTCTGGCCTGCCCAGAACTCCCCCCTCTCCCTAATGTTTTAATAGTGAGCTCCGTGGCAGCGTCCATTCATTTTATCGCGCCGCAGTTCTGTGGCCCACAGCTCAATCCACAAAGGGGAAAATTACAAAGTCGAAATCAATACAAATGTGACCAACAAAGTTAAACACCCCCGCATTTGACAAACAGCCACTCCTTCCCTGTGGTTAAATCATACCAGATGAAGCCAATCTGTTATTGCAAATTGCTTCGGAGGATAGAGAGGTGGTATAAAAGATTTATTAGGAAGCAAGCTTAGATTTTCTTGCCCCCTACCGTCCATTTTATTGGGGTAAAAAATCTATTACAATTTGCAACATCTCTGTCTTGACAAGCTCCCTAGATGAATAAGTTCTACGTTCACCAGTGTGGGTCAGATGTGTTATATTACGAAGGCGTCAAGCTGAATGGATGGTTTCGGTTCATTTGGCAACCAATAACCCATTTAAACCTTGGGAAACTGACAGTATAGTGAACTGCATCTTCAATTTATCTTCTCACACTCACATTGAGTTTTGAATTCAATAAATATCACAGGGAACTACTTTCAGAAAGACCACAGAGTACAACTATCCGCAGAACATTTCTCTGCTCATGTTTCATATTTAGTTGGGCGCTTGTTATGGCTGTTACCGTAACATGAAACATCAATCTCCCATTGGCTGAAAGTTGATTCCAATGGGGCTTTTTGAAAACCACATGAGTTGAGCTGCAGTAGTTGTATCTGCTTACAGCTCAAATTAATTATTTCTAGTAGATAAATAAATACCATGATAGTATACTGACTTAATCAGGATCAAAATCATGAGGAACGTTGTGTATTATCCCTAATTGACCTCTATATTAACCGTAATAATTATTTTATGCATGTCAATATGAACAACAAAATAACATAACACTGTGATAATCCAGATGACTTTTTTAGAAATACAAACTGATGTAGAAATTGAGCCACGAGTTAATCCCAAGTGCCTCATCTTGAACGACATCTGCCGCGGGGCTTATTTGAAGCGGGCCGCTTTGATTGTTACAAAAGGTTTGTTCATCTCATTTCAATTGCAGCCAAAGTCCTTGCTCCCCAGCCACCAACGGAAGCTCAACTGCCAGGCGGCACGCGTCCGTAACAGCTTGCGTTATCTGTGGGCTTATCTTCCCCTTCACATCATTTTTACCTCAAACCAATCCTTTGGTGCATCGCTGCTGTGTCTTGATTCTACATCATAAAATCTATATCATGAATCTATACTATAGTTGTTGCTTTGAAATGTAATGGCGGTTCCCGCCACCGTTCATCAACATCCGAGTCGGTACAGCGTCTTTGGTGCTGTTGGCCATGTATTAAAATTCTGCCTGCTTGGGCTTTGTTGTGGTGGGACTGTACACAGGCTGTGGGCTGTTGTGAACACTGGTGTTGCATGCGTCCATATGTCATGCGAGTCTTCCTCTCGGCGGTTTCTTTTCCCCTGCGCTATCCCCCTTCGCAGCTCGTGTTGCAGGAGGGAAGGGAACACATACGACAATCTTCAGCCTTTCTTGTCTGATGCGCACACTTTGCGAGTCTTTAATGCTCGCTGGTTGCGGCCGCCGCGAGAGAATAAGCCGGGTGAAAGATGCATGGCGTCGTTGTTATTGTTTTTTTTACTGATGGGTTATGATAACATCAAAGGGCATCAAAGAGGAAAGTCGTCGCTATGACGACGTGAGTCAGCGGTCTTCCTTTCACAGCATGGGTAGGAGGAGTTTCAATCATGTGACCGGAATTCCCAAAGACACATTCCAAGCCGCCATCTTGGTACTTCTTGACCAAAGAATTCCGGAATAACCAAGCATCCAGGTGTAATTATGTTATTCATAATGGTGGAGAAACCACAGAGGGAGTGGCTTGGAACGTGCCCGACTTCATGTGAAACCCTCCGACTGGATTTTTTGTTTATCACAGCCTCCATGTGTTCACAGCCTTCATATTTCCACTTCCAAATCCATGTTCAAAGCTCTCTACCACGGCATTACATCAAAACACCTCCATCAGCCGCAGCTGACGGAGCTCAAACAAGCCTTTTACATGCCGTTTACTCTTCTCCCCTCCTCTGCGGTCTGTACTACCATGACATCCCCGCGTAGGAGATGAAGGGCCCCTCATCATCACCACTCTTCTTCCCTGTGAGTGGAAATAAGGCGGAAACCCATTTCCGAAAGGGCCGCGTTTCTCCGAAGCCCCTAAAAGCATTCCCAGTGATATCAAGTGTGTGTGTGTGTGTGTGTGTGTGTGTGTGTGTGTGTGTGTGTGTGTGTGTGTGTGTGTGTGTGTGTGTGTGTGTGTGTGTGTGTGTGTGTGTGTGTGTGTGTGTGGGGGTCTTAATCTATCTCGGAGCCCCTGGTTGGGGTTAGGGGGGTTGGTGTAGCTGAGACTGGAAGAGAGGAGGTGTAGCGGGAGGCGGAAGTCTACGAAGACATCGATAAACTCTCAGACGCTGAAGGCCTTTGTGGGTGTGAGGTTGGCTGTATGGATCCATCCCTCTGAAGATAACATCCCCCTGCACAGGCCTAGCTGCCTCCGCTTCATAGCAGTGATGGCTTACTTTCTTTCATGTTGTCGATTTACATCAGACCACCTTGCACACACACACACACACACACACACACACACACACACACACACACACACACACACACACAGTCCCAGTCCACCAAACACACACACAGACGCACATAATATAATCACCGACACAGGGACGACGCACACACATCAATTCCCAGTCACACACATACACACACACACACACACTCTGTCTCTCAAACGCGCGCACACTTTCACAGTCGCACATAGTCAAACACCGTCACACATAAAAACCACACGTCTTGCAAACATCACCTTCCAACCAATCCAATGTGTTTCTGTCGTCTACCGCCGTGAACAAACGCACACTGGGAAATGGGCCGGATAAAAGCAGGGGCAGCGTCTCCCAGTGTAATTTATGGTCGGTGCCGCGGCCACTAAGTGTATCCGCAGTCTCTGGGATTAAATGGGAGTGTGTGTGTTCACATCTCACTGTGGCGGCTTATCCCCCCGTGGGTTGCGCCGCCGCCGAGAAGACCCATCGATCGGAGGGGCCATTTTATTCGGCTCCGCTCCCAGTGGGGCCTGCTCTCTTATCGTCTGTATCCGACGCTATCGATTGGCCGCTGTGGGTGGGGGACGGGGGAACGGGGGACGGGGGGGCCCTACCGACCCCGCGCGAGACGGCCAACCGGATCGCTCCGTGCAAAAAAAAAGGTAGCACCAGCACTTAACCTTTAACCCCGTCCGCCGTGTTCGGCACAGAGCGCTCCCCGTCACAGGTTTTTAATAACCCGAACCTCCGACAGACGCCCCTGGGCTGTCATTGTTCCGACCGGGGTTTGGTACGCGGTGCTGATATGAGCGAGGCACCTGGAAGGAGCTGTAGAACCGTGTCACGGTGAAGAATAATGGGAATCCTTCGAGGGCTACCTCTAATCTAATTGTGCTTACTGTTTCATCGCCCCGCAGCCTGATTTATAGCCAGCCACAGCTGCTGTGGTGCCGTTGTGTGGTTATTTGTCACAAGGCCTACACACATTTTCCAAAAAGCTTTGTTATTTGATTTGGTGTTTAGAGATACCATGTGACTTTTGCACATACCGGCGGGCCCTCGGAGCTGAGCAAGGGGTCGAACACAGAAGAGGGATTTTTAATAACATGCTGCGTTTCTTCCGGCTAAGACGTAGGCCTGTACATGAGTCAAGGAATTAGCTGCACTTTAACGTTTATGTCTCTCAATCGATTCCAATAACTCGTTTTTATTCAAGTGTTGATGATCTACATGGTATATAAATGTAATATTATTTAATATGAATATAAAAACTCAAAAGACTCATTGCAATCGGTTGGGAAACATAAAAGTTATAGTGCAAGTTTACTTGCATTTGTTTACAGGCCAGTCTTGGCCAATCAAATATGGTCTAATAGGTCGAACGGGTCCAAGCAGTCAATGCAGCGTCTCTGTTTCTATGTCTATGCTCACAAGGTTTGTTTTTCCAAGACTGGTAGGTGTTCTCCATTGCCAATCAATGAGCAGCTGCATAGAATAGTATTGCCGATCAAGTACGGTACTTGACCTAGTTTCCATGGTCACTGTCCAGGGTATTGAATTCCCTCTCTTGTGCAAGGCCTTGGCTGTATGGGTTCTCCACAATGTGTACAGCCCGAGAAAGTGCGCCTTCGGCAATATCCAGACCATATGGTTAATATAATGTCTACATTTCAATCCGGGAAAAGTCTATCAGGTGCTCCATCGGCCCTGGTTTGTTGTTCACGAAGGTTGCACTATTATCGGGTAAAATAAGCATGGCTTTAATAGTATTCCTGTATTATTGTACACATTCAAGGTCCATTTGTGTGTCCATAATGTCCACTTCCATAGAGCCCATTCAACCATAGATTAACAACTAACGAACGACTAGCAGAGTGCATCTCTTACCTTTTATTGATTCGTTAGTTTTGAAATCTCCAAACCTCATTAAAGCAAAAATACACACTTTCTAAACTGCAATGAGATATTTTTATATTCAGATGGGACACAATTAATTTGAATGCTTTCAAATTATCATTCTCTCGCATGACTCGCCTGGCAAAATAGAAACAGGATTAAAACCAACAAGTCAGTTCTTTATAGAGCGTTTCCTTTCTAGGACAAGGTTATGATTCAAAGCACAATAATCCCTTCCAACCCCGACAGTCTTTGGGGGGATATGCTCTACTTTATAACTTTGTTCTCCTCAAGGTGGGGTTATTAATTAAAGTCACTGAATAAATGTCAATTATCATGATAAACTGGTCA
>NC_044056.1:4272546-4360046 GCF_902167405.1 Gadus morhua | reverse complement strand
AGACATTTTCTTCAAATGTGTGCACATTTTTTAAGTGTGTGTCCAACCGTTTTTTCCAGCATTAACACAAAACAACAGACTGAAACAAGCCAGGAGCACAGGTCAAGCATTTATCAATTTGCTCAAATCACAAAAGTAAAACGATGATTAAAAGACGCTTGCTGATCTAAAGACCTGCTACTCAGGGTCCCTCTGCAACATCCTTTTTTCATTTTTTAAAGCTCACAAATGTCATTCAGTCCATGCAACTGTTAATCGATGGCAGCATGCTTCTCATTCATTATTGATTGGCATTTATTTAAGGAGTTTTGCACACACACGCTTGGGTTATGCGGTTCAGAGACATAATTATTTTTGAGATCACTCTCGCTCATCTTCCATTAATGTGGCGGAGCAGCTAGTTTGTTTCACATAAAGCAGAAGGAATTAGCGGTTGGTAGCCTTGCTCTATGAGGTTTTGGATACTTCATTAGTTTAAACTATCATGGGGATGTGTGAATAATGAAAAGTATAGGACTACTCATATATGCGCAAACCTAGAAATTAAACCCACTGACGAGGAGAGTGAAGCCTGCTCCCCATTGAGATGCAGGCTGCTTATTCCTGAAGCCAAGATCAATGAAACAAACTATATGTTTATGATTAAGTGTAGCCTTTATTAAGAGTCAGGGCGACTCCTAATAAAATGACTGAACAGAATGACCACACGTCTTCGCAATTTGTGCTCAATGGTTTTTGAGTCCCATGATCGGCTCCTGTAATGGCTAGTTCCTATCAACAAGGTGCTGCTCCTCGTCGTCTCTCATTGAAAATGAATGTTTAAAAAGGAAAGAACCTGTCTTAATGGGTCAAAAGAATTAGAACAGTTATTATCGGATGAATCACCCAGCCCTAATATATATTAAAAAATGTTGCCCAATGAAAATGAATTAAATAAATATATCGTCCAATATCTGTAGCTTTATAAATCAGTAATCTACAACGACCCTTATATGCAAATCAGGTGACCCCAAGCAGGGTCCCGACCCACAGGTTGGGAAACACTGCGCTGATGCAGTAACATGGAAAGTGGCTCACCTGGTGTCATCCGGTCTATAGTGTAATGGGGTTTGGCAGAGGCTGTCTGTAAGGAGACAAGGGAATAAGTAATATGATTGTCGATTCATCATATTCATATTTTGGCGCTTGCCTGGACCTCATTTACATGCACACCGTAAATTGATTACTGGGGATAATCTATGCCTGAATTCGATTGGGACACATCCGGAAGTGTGCTGGCTTAAACCCTTGTGTATGAGAACTGCAATTTATTTCTCCAGAGATCAGACAAGAAAACAACATTGCCTACTTCAGTTATATTAAAGTTAAATCTAACTTTGTTATGCTTCTGCAGATGCAAAACTTTGTTTTAGCTTTCCATGAGACAAGACAACCCCATTTATAAAACACTCAGCAATCCCACTGCTGATTTTTGGGAATGCTTGGCAATTGTTTTAATGACTTTCAAAAATTTGATTGACAGAAAAACAATAAAAGAAAGCTAGGGATTAACTGGAGAAAATTGCAGGATATTAGAAGGAGATTAGTCTACTTTGTCATGGTGTAAAAAATGTGCGCCAGAGGCAACTTTTTTAAACCTTCTGCATCCACACCCACTCATGAAACTCTTTGAGAGATCACTGAAAGACCTTGCCGCTGTAAATCATGACTATGGCCGTGATTGACACATAATAGGATTTACGCAGATCGTAGGCATCGGCCTAATCCTATTACACTTCCTGAATACTGCTAATCGCTCATCCACAGTTGTACAAAGGCCAAAGAGATGGTCAATAATCTATAACCTCTAAACGAGATGAGGTTTAACTGCTGTCTGTGTAACTAAATACAAACACACAGCAGGGCATCCATATGGGTGTGGACCCCGTCTCCAAGCCAGCCCTTTCTGGCACACATAGTTGGCCTCATTGTTTTATGAGCCCCCCCCCCCGTACTGTGGGCTGGTGAACGGCACGTCTACCCCCTGCAGGCGTCGTGGGACCGGGCCGTTCCAACAAGGTCAACACTGGCTGCCGGTTCCCATTCCCTGGGCACCAAACATGTGTGTTTGGGGACCAATTACACCCAGAAGTATCCTGCATGGCTGCATGACATGCTCAAAGAGGCAAACTGCAGGAAGACATGAAACCAGCGGGCTCATGCACACACACACACACACACACACACACACACACACACACACACACACACACACACACACACACACACACACACACACACACACACACACACACACACACACACACACACACACACACGTGTGCGCGTGCGTGTGGTGTAAACCGCACACGCAGTCACAAATGCCGTCAAATGCACGTATACACACAGTTGCCTGCATGCGGGGAAGTGACAAGCACACACACACACGCACCGTCGCGTTTACGCACACTCATACACACACAGGCACACACACACCCAAGCAAACACACACACCCCTAGACACACAGACATGCATACACAAGCGTAGTGATAAGCAAAACCTGCACCAATTCATAATGTTTGATGGAGAACTTTGATAATGCATTAGCTCAATCAGAAGACAATCTTCCATGCTATCTGCCAGGAGGTTGCATATCCCGCTGTCTAAGCACCCCAGACAGCCTCGAGTCAGGGACCTCACTCAGGGGAGCGAGATGCTTTTGACTCGCTTTGAACATTCCTCCATACTAGAGCTGGCGGTTCAGATTGTTTTGAACTTGGGGGGGCTAGCAGGGTGGAATGGAAAGAGCTCGTATTTTAATCCAGCATTCCCAGGACGTAGCCTGACTTGGTGAGTATGGAAGAACACAAACAAACACTGAGTAACACCAGCAAACAAACATTCAGCCTCGTCCTCATTGGCTCAAAGTTTCAGACGAAATTAATACTAGTAGTAATAGCAAAGGTACTAGTAAAACTGGTGGTACTAGTTAGTAAACATCATAGTTAAGGTATTAGTAATAGCATCATTAAAAGCATTAGTAAAGGTAGTAGTCATATAAAATGTAGCCTTGATAAACGTTTTAATAGCAATATGAATTAGTAGTATTAGTAGTGTTAATAGTGAAATAAGTGTCAATAGCAAAGGTAGTATCACAAAAATTAGGGGTAAGGCCCAATCCCATTTCTACCCCTTACCCTTTCCCCTTACCCCTCCCCCTTGTTTTGAAGGGGTAAGGGGAAGGCGTAAGGGGTAGAAATCACCCCTTCAAAACAAGGGGGAGGGGTAAGGGGTAGAAATTGGATTGGGCCTAAGTAGTCCAGTCTTTCGCTTCCTTCCACTCTGAAGGTAGTGGAAGGAACACACATAGAGCTAGGCTGGGCGTCCCATAGGTGCAGACGGAGAGGGGGCGTGTGTAGTCCCCCATCTGCTGAGGGCAGGCCTCCCACTGGGGCATGTGACCCTGCCTCATTCCTGTACACTCTCCTACAGCCGGCCCCATGCCCTGGGTCAGTAAGTATGGACAACGACGGGAGGGTAGCACGCATGGATTGATGGATGGGGGGGAGGGGAGAGAGAGAGAGAGAGAGAGAGAGAGAGAGAGAGAGAGAGAGAGAGAGAGAGAGAGAGAGAGAGACACACAGACAGACAGACAGACGAATCATCCAAAAAAAAGAAAATAAATATAGTTTATATTATTTCTTTCCAAGAGCAGTTTAATCTTTCTTTGTGAAATATGTCAATACACTGTAAGACTGTTCAATCTTTTTTACTTTAAGCCATTTGTACAAAATCTGCCTCGGCAGGTTTTCCCTGGTAAACCAATTCAAGACCCTTATTGATCTTCACATAAGCACTGAATTAGTTCTCCCACCTCTCCTGTACACTCTGTACTTGATGTGGAGTCATTTTTCTCTCCATCTCCAAAGTAACACACACACAGTGCAAACCGCAATCTTCAACGTTCGATTGGTGCAATAGCAGTGTGCTATTTCCCATTAGTCTATGGAGAGCAGTGTAATTGGCTGGCTGGAGACGCCTGCGTGTTCCCGCCTCCGCGGTTATTAAGGGTTGCGTGTACCGCTCTGTTCCCTAAGCGATTAAACGTTGTTTATTCAGCCCGTCTGTCTTTCTATCTATCTATCTATTTATCCTCCTTCAGCCCATCCATATATCCATCCATCTATCTACCCACATATATATCTATCTATCTATCTATCTATCTATCTAGGATGTCAGGGGAACAGTAACAGGCACTTCCTCTGTCTAACAATCTGATTAGCCTAACTAAATGATAATACTAAATCTAAACTAGGATCACTAGTTTAGTAGAAGAATCAAGAGTTAAACCACAGTATAAACATATCCTCGCACTAGACACGCTTTATGTTTTTCCTTATTTCATCTTAGGTTCATGCTCATATTCTCGAAGGGTTTTTTATGCAGTAACCACATTCGCCATCCCATCCTACAACAAAACACTATACTTCCATCGACAAAATATTGCCTGAATTTGAACAAGTCAGAGGTCCGAAGGGGGCACTTTTCATCAATCTTCATAATCATGCCTTTATCTTCTGGGCTTTGTTAGTCTATACAGTCTCTACCATGTGTAGCTCTTTTCATTCAGGATTCTGCTGTTTACCTGACAACTACAGTGTGGGGTGCATGCTGTAGTTCAGCTGTTCCATTTTGATAGGGGTGCATAATGTTTATATTAACATTGTTTCCTCCAGCGTTCCTTCCTTATCTGACCAGGCCACTTTAACTACAGTAGATTGAGACAAGACGAAAAACAAATGAAAAACTCTGAGTCATTGGAGGATGGAATGAAGATGAACTAGAACTTCCCTCAGGAAAGGTGCTGTCTGTTAACATTCTAGAGATATTGACAGGTGACTGCACAGTTTTCTACCAATCAGCCAAGAGCCCACTCTTACCTCAGGGTCTTTCTCCGTTACAGTCCCTGTTGGATCGGTCATTTAGCTTTCTATTACCTGCCCCTTCTAGAGAGAGAACCACACAGTGAGACATAACACAATGAGAAAGTCGAGATGGATGTGGGGGTCATCTTGACCCCCACTAAGAGCATCTCTAACCAGGGCCAGAGACCGTCAGGCTTGCCTCTTTTACAGAGGGTGTGTGACCATCCAGCGACAAGCTATGAGGAAGACAGGAGGACAAGAGGTATGGAATCAGCAGGTAAGGAGGAACTCTACCTGAATGCACCATTATTGCACCATATCAGTAATGAGTGGGTGGATTTGCTCAAATGTCCCCCCCCACAGCTATTCAGCAGGGACTCTCTGAGAAGATGAAATGACTAGCCTCACGGCAACTGTGGGAGATCATTTAAAAAAAAAGCGAACTATTTTTGAAAAGCATCAAACTGAGTCAACAACGTGGGGCTGATGAGTTAGGCCACAACATCAGAGTTAGAAAGGTGTTCCGTGATGTTCATCCTTTAAACGTACCCCACATTCCTGGTTCCCACGGCTAAACTATGGAGCTTCATAGAGCCCAAATCCATGGCTGCAGGATGCAGTTTAGTGCTCTTACTGCAGGGCTAGAAGCAACTTCATGGCCCATTAC
Organism: Gadus morhua; assembly: GCF_902167405.1. NCBI lineage: Eukaryota > Metazoa > Chordata > Actinopteri > Gadiformes > Gadidae > Gadus > Gadus morhua. The sequence goes on along the minus strand of NC_044056.1, from coordinate 4,354,474 downwards.
CGGACACAGCTGGCTTAAAGACCATGCGGCCGTTTGCAGCATGACACAGCGGTGATTCCCAGCTTCGGTCTTGCCCTGTCTCACGTTGATCTGACGGCCTTTAAGCCACGTATCAGATGTAACAGTTGGAGCTATCCTCGTCGCCCAGTGCTTAACCAACAGACGACACACTAGAACAAGAAATTTGCTCCCCACCAATGGCCTCATGGATTGACCTGATGAACTTGTCCTCTGGCCCCGAACACTCAACAGGTAATTCACACCAACTCTGGAGGGCTTAATACCTGTTAATTGCTTGGTCTTAACTGGCGCGCTCCGCTGCCAGTTTGAGAGCCTCCGAGGGAGGTGCAGAGGCCAAGTCCTCCCTGGCCCGCACATGGATCATCTCTCCCTCCCCGCAGAGGGCAGAGTCACAGGTGAAGCGGGAACAAGAGGGTGGGTCGGATACAGGGGGAGGAGCGGGAAAGCCTCGCCGGAGCCAACGGGCGCCGCGTCTGACAGGTGCTTTGGCAGCTTCTGCAGTCGGTGCGGAGAGGCAGACACATGGAAAGGAAGACACAGGGAAAGGCAGACGTAGGGAAAGGCAGACGCAGGGAAAGGCAGACGCAGGGAAAGGCAGAATAGGGAAAGGACGAAATAGGGAAAGGAAGACACAGGGAAAGGCAGACGCAGGGAAAGGAAGACACAGGGAAAGGCAGACGTAGGGAAAGGCAGACGTAGGGAAAGGAAGACACAGGGAAAGGCAGACGCAGGGAAAGGCAGACGCAGGGAAAGGCAGACGCAGGGAAAGGCAGACACAGGGAAAGGCAGACGCAGGGAAAGGCAGACGTAGGGAAAGGCAGACGCAGGGAAAGGCAGACGCAGGGAAAGGCAGACGTAGGGAAAGGCAGACGCAGGGAAAGGCAGACATAGGGAAAGGCATAATAGGGAAAGGCCGAAATAGGGAAAGGCCGAAATAGGGAAAGGCGAAATAGGGAAAGGACGAAATAGGGAAAGGAAGACACAGGGAAAGGCATACACAGGGAAAAGAAGACATAGGGAAAGGCAGACATAGGGGAAGGCAGACACAGAGAAAGACAGACACAGGGAAAGGCTGACATAGTAAGAAGAGATGGAGTGTGCCGTCAAGGTCCTAGATCAAACGGCATAGCTTTAACTCACGATTTCCACTGGTAAATGATCACATCCTTGAGCAATGACTGTACTCAATATGTAAAGATACTGTTTGTGAAAATGCCCTGCTGTGGAGCACATATAATGGCAGGACAAGCTGTGGCGACGCAAGGCCTCATCTTCAGTAGAGCACTTCTACTAAAACTACTTTTCACCAGAGGAGCTTTGCAGCCTATAGGCTACACCTCAAGTGGAACAGATGATTGAGCACATCTGCTGCTCTGCTGGTGGCCATCTTATCCAACATTTACCATCAGTGGTCCTATGGGCACTTTCAGAATATCATTAGCCGTGCCCGTCAGGATGGCTCCGTCGACTGCCAGAAGGCCTATTAGTTAGGGTGGTTTCATCTCAGCTCAAGGTTGAAACCCCAAATCTGCAGTCTATGGCCCAAACTCATTTCTACCCCTTACCCCTTCCCCCTACCCCTTCCCCCTTCCCCTTACCCCTTCCCCTTACCCCTACCCCTTCAAAACAAGGGGGAGGGGTAAGGGGAAGGGGTAAGGGGTAGAAATGGGATTGGGCCTTTCTGTAGCAGTAGGCATCCTTGAGCAACATGCCTAGTCCCTGCATGCACTTTAATGACATGTATCTGAAAAATATCACTGTAAGTCGCATCCGAGGAAGTATCTCTGGAATGATTTAATAGTAGGTAGAGATGGGCACAAAAACGGGAGGAGAAACAGTAAGAAAAGATAGATTGTAAAATGTACAATTTCAAAATTCCAAGATGCCAACCGGATTTCACTTCATTTCTAAAAAAATCCTTGTTTGTGTGACAGATTCGCTCCCTGCAGGCTCCTTGAGTCACGTCTCATGCACCTGGAGAACACACCTGGTCACAGGGCCGGTGATCAAACGCTTGCCATCGCTTCAGCTGAATAAGTTATGAGTCACCTACCGTTATCTGTACCTTCTCTATATTGTACAAAATGTCTATGCTTAACACTTTGTCACTGTTTAATGGACTATTTTGCATTGAATGAGGAAGAATTGATATAATCAATTAAGCATTATCTTACGTTCAATATTGCACTTGACAACTATTTATCATAAACGGTCAATAACATTTACATCTACATTCACACGCTTCTACTGAGTTGATTATGGATTTTTCCAAGATTTGTATCTAGATATTCCTTACCTTATTTTGTATCTCTTTTTAATGACTTAAGTTTTTAGTGACACTCAAGTTTATTGGGCTGAATTAAGAAAGCACATACTATGGGATCCTCTTAGCACAATGAGCATAAATGTATGAGTCAGAAATGCATTTGAGAGTAAATCCAATCAAATAGCAACTCATGCCTTAATCATCGAAGCGTACTTGATGGGTTGTTTAGGCAATTTCAGACAATTATACTTTAATGGTAGCAAACTCTTTGAGTGAAGAGATAAGAAATGGTTACGGGCCAAGGGAGCCAAATTGCGTACTTGGTTGTATTGAACTTTCTTTCAAGAGCGTTTATCTTTTGAGGTTTTGTGAGGAAACAATTGAACAAAAGTTGAACTTCACATTATAATAAACTTCGACAAGGCACAATCAATTTCGACATAAGAACTTGCTAAACAAACATAAAGATTGGGTGAGCGTTGTCTCTGTGGCATATAACATACATGTGTGAATGCATTATACAATGAGTGGAAGAAGAAGGATTCTGGTGTAAGCCAATGTCAGGACCAGTCTGTGAAATTGAAGAGAATGTGTATGGCTCATCTCTTGTTGCGTTTGCATTATTCCTTGACACCAAAGCCAGACCTGTTTGTAAAGATTGCTCATGTCTGCCAAAGGGAGGCTTTGAATGCGTCTTTTTTTAAAGGTCCCGTCGGCTTTTGCACACTCGCCCCCTTAGCAGATTTTGACAGCCGCTAATTAGGTTATCCGCCTCTTCCTACCTAATAAACACAACCTCACACCATCCCGCCTCGCGCTTGACATTTCTGTGGCAAAATGACTAGGCGTACACTCCTGCCTCGAATGATAACTTATTTGTAGGCATTACGTAGCCAATGGGAACATTGCAAAGCCTATTTGCATTACCGAAAATCCATGTTCATCGTGACTTGCATTAAAGTTTAGCCTATCAAGGGAATAATCTTGACCTCGTGGCAGTTGCATTGTGAATAGCCGTTATGTGTCCATGGCCAGCTGATACAATAAGCTAAATAAATAGTATGATATATGAATAAATGAATAGCCACCAGAAAAAGATTTATGTAGTATACTTATAATCAGAATCCACTGCAAATTATTATGGCATACATATAAATAATGGTCAATTCAATATCCCCTTAGGTTGGTCATTACTTTCAAGGTACAAAACCAATGTCGAAACTAAGGGAGTATGTATTTATGTATATAGTACTAATGAATATCTAATGTTGACAACCCCGGAATAAACCCACCATATAAACCCATGTGAGGCAATTGCTTTTACTTTCCTTTACCTCTCTCCTAGCACGGTTCTTTAGCTCCCTCCCGTGGATAGTTTGTTCATCTACACTTCAATGCAAATACAGTGTGAGCGTCTATTTTATAATAGTCTGGCACCGACTAATATAATTAATAGTACTACTTCGATTACCCACCCATTAACAAGGAAGATGAAGAGAGACAATGTCGGTCAGTAATATGTTAAAGGAATATTCAATTCTTTTGAAGGACCAAACCTGTCGTTATGAAATTGAAGTAACTGGCTATAATCTTGGATCCAAGTCCTTCTATAGCAAATCATCTCTGGGGAAACGGCAAGGAGCCTGGGACAGGTAACCCAACCGTGTTTCGGCGTGTTATGTGAGTGTAAGCTATTTCTGCAGTGGCAAGTCTACACAATGTTGATTCTAAACCTTAACAGACCATTTGTATACACGGTCAGCGTACGAACAGGACGTTTGACCTTGTCTTCCCAGCGGAAAAAGTGAACTTGTGCCGAGTTTGTTGTTCGTTTTTGGCCAATGACGCGCTCGGAGAAACCTGCCTCCTGCATGAACACAATATGAAGCGAAATAAAGTGAAACACCACGGCGTTCACCAAGTTTTAAATGTATCGGCTCCTATACCATGTGAGGATTTAGCTGATGAAGCTAAACGCCTACTCAGTGATACTGTTCCAACAACTCAAACTACTATAGAAGCAGCTGATGGCAACGCGTAGGCCTACATAGTAGACCTACACCTTTAAATTCAGAACTGCTAACCGTTAAAGCAAACGGGGTTGTTGTTATATTTTATCACGGCTATTGTTATATCCATGCTGTCATTCATTTAGATGACCGAAGTCATGTCTATCACCAGACGTTTATGTAACGCAGCGCCCAAAAAAACAAAAATGAGCTTATGAAAATGATTAGCTAGAATTATAAGGTGTTACTTACATCCACTTATTCCAAAAAGGGAGCCTAAATTCAGGCATTTCCAACAGTTCCTGGCTGGATCTCTCGCATGCGCGTCTGTGTGGTAAGTGGTGGGGCTGGCACGCTTGGCTGTGTGCGAGATGACAACTGTACAGTTTAAATAATAGCCTCCGGCTCGGTCGCAGCCCAACAAGTGAACTGTGAGTGACCGAAAGACTACAGAACAATCAGCGGCCCGGCAGTGCTGATTGAAGGGTCAGGGGTTGAGGCCAAAGGTAACCCCTTAATCATAATAATGGATTCTGCCAAAAATGTCTTGCTGCATAAATGTGAAAAGAGAATTACCGAGATTGAACAAAGGTTTCACTAAGTTCCTTTCAATCAAATATAGGGGAGGTGTGTGTGTGTGTCCGTATGTGCGTGTGTTTGCAGGTGCTGTATGCAGGTGCAGTATGCATGAATGTTCTCCTTTTACGAACCTGGCCACAATCATTGTCATTACTAGGTCGTCTTCTTGACATTTTATCATAATTTTTTTTTCTGATTCTAATCAAATACCATGCAAATATATTATCGCATCTTATTATCTCTGAATTTAGATTATTTATTTATTTTTACTGGTGGAAATAAGGGCTTCCATAGTTTTGAGATTAACTGGAGTTATATCTGGTACTTGGGGATGTAACAAGATAGTTAATCCAACCTATGCATAACTTTGGTACAAAGAAAACTGATGAACATTTGCATGTATAGGCCTACACAATTAATGTATTTTTTAGCAAAGTGTTAAATGTAATCAGCAAACTCACATTTCATGTCAATTTTTACATATCTCTATTCCTCTTACCATGTCTTCCATTAACGACACAACCACCACCACCAAACATTGTTATTCATCACATATGCAGAGGAGTACATATTGTTTCCAAACTCGAATGGTTCATTGGAAAGATTGTAATTAACAGCCAATCAGATCGCAAAAAAGCAGCCAAAATAAAAATTGAAACTCCACCACAGAAAATTCTAATCTGATGTGAAGAAGAAACAATTTGTTCAGAGATTTAGAAAAAAGTTATTAAGGGTAAAAGTCATACCGCAGCCTATACCGTGGGTCGAAAACTCTTGAAATTTTCAGGTATGGTTACCAAAAACCCCCACAACCCATAAACCCAAATTAAAAACCCAAAGGTGGCGCTATTGTAAAAAATCATGAATTAGGCTTATTTCTCCCCCCAGATTGACCTGGACTAAAGTCAGATGCATCTATAAAACCCTGAGTCTTATGCCCTAAAAATGTTTACTTTTCCAAGAATCAAAAATTCACCAAAGTCGCCACATAAAATCTTTAGACCAAGCCTCACAAAAATCATCAAACAGAATTAGTTTTATTTAGCTCCATTTGAGAAATATTTGCCAATAAAATGGAGCAGTTAGCCCATTTTTCTAATATGACCAATTTGTTATTGTATAACAAATTTCTCCTTACCAGATTGACCTGGACTTAAAATTCTTTCATCGTATTAATCCCTAAATTCAGATGCATCTTTTTCACCCTGGTCTTCTGCTGTAAAACTTTACTTTTCCCACAATTTCATAGAAAAGCCAAACGTCCATTGTCTCAACCCATTTTGCCTATCGTTATTGTAAAACTTCCATACGGCTTTCATTAGGTGGATACCATTAACAGTGCAAATTTTCAGTTCTATACTCTTGTGAAATGTGTGCTTGGAGTTTTCTTGATGTTGTGTGCTTATCAATAGACATTTGCACGATGTGAATGAGGCTTCATGCAGTTCAGGAATTTCCTTAGGTTGAGTGTTGAACTCCCAAACAGAGCATTATGAACAAGCTGAACATGACATTCGGTCATTGCCACTCATCTAATGGCGCGTTTCCACTGCAGGGTGCGGAACGGATCGGATCGCAAAGGTGCGGGTCGGGTCGCGTTTCCACCGCCAAAAGTGGGCGTGACCCGGACTTTGCCGTACCCGTCCCGGCCCCATTCTCGGGACTCCTCCGTTGCGGTACCCAAAACAAGACCAGACGCCTGAAAGGGTCCCGTGAAATTCTAGCTACACCCCCCCTCCGTTGATTGGTCAACAGAATCGTCACTTCCGGGTGACGCGGGGATAAAAACAAACAAACAGTAGCCTCGAGGTATTATTCTTTACAATTAACATGTCGCGTAAAAAGCTTGCTTGGGCGAACAAGGAGGTGGAGACGTTCGTCTGCATTCTTGGGGAGGAAGACGTTGTTTACGATGTTTACGTAGCTGCCACGGCGATCGACATCCGGCCTACCACCAAGGGTACTGTCGGCAGTGGAAACGCGACCTCGGAACTGAGCTGGGCCCCGTTTCCCGAAAGCGTCGTTAGCCTAAGTGGATCGTGAAGTGCGTCGAAAGGGCATCGTAGAGTTTTCACCGCGTTTCCCGAAAGCATCGTTGGTCACGAACGTCTTGAAAACGCTCGTAGCTAACGAGTACTCCAGGGGTGCTCGTAGGTACTCGTAGGACGCTAAGAGCATCGTCAGCTATAGCCTCAGTGGCGTCACTATCGGACATTCCGTATATTGGATGCGTTTTATTAAAACGCATTGCGCCTTTATGTTCTTAGTTTGGTAATTAATAAAGATTATTAATTAATTTATTAATAAAGATGTTAAAATGGCCAAAATAAAACGGGACAGTCCAGAAAATGTTTGCGCAGGCAGGGCACTCAAAATGTGTGAGAGAAAGTGGGGGGATTTGTGCAGACTGACATAGGCTACTCATAAAACGTAGCATAAAATAATGTAAAAAAAAAATTAAATTAAACAAATTAAAAAAAATAACGAAATTAAAGAAATTAAAAGAAATAAAAAAAATTATAAAAAACAAGCAAAGAAGCAGGCAAAAGGCTGGGATATTGTGGGGATTGGTCAAGTTGACGGGAATGTTTAGTGACATGAGGGAGGGTGGAGGGGGTTAAAAAAAAGTCTCAATCACTATTCGACGCGCATGAAAACCAGCCGCGTAGTTATGAGGGAGGCCGTCCTCACACCGATCTTCCTCATCGTCATCGTCCTCAACGTCCTCCGGTTCAAGCAATGCCACCCCAGCCTTAGCTGCAATGTTGTGCAACATAGCCGTCACACATATCACGGCGCATGACTTGGCCGGCGAAAACTGACTTGTGAAGGCATCTAAAGCGCAACTTCCACCTCCCGATCGTGCGCTCAACGATGCACCGGGCCAGACGGTGGGCTTCGTTGTATTCCTCATCATGGACGTCTCCCGGGTTATTCACAGGTGTGAAGAGGAATTATTTCAGGGGGGAAAATGCCGTGAAACGCACAGTGCATTCAGGATTAGGACTGATATATGTCGGTTTAAGCCTAATCAATTGTGTTTTAATGTCTTTAGCATTCATATAATTGCAGTCTATTTTTTTTGTAGGCTACTCTGCTGTTGTCCTTGATGGGGATATATTTTAACCCTTTTTAACACAATTTTCCTGCGACATTCCTGCGTCTCCCCCTCCTACGGAGCCCATTTCAGCACCGTGTCAGTAGACAGTTACAATCCTACGACGTCGTTAGTGCAGCGGATGCGCGTTCACGTTAAGAGGAGTTTCGGGAAACGCTCCAAAGAAATTGACGATGGATCGCAAGATCCATCGGGAGAATGATCGTACGAGCGAAGATCCATCGTTATCGGGAAACGGGGCCCTGGGCTATACCGCCCCCTCCCTACCGCACCTTTGCGATCCGATCCGTTCCGCACCCTGCAGTGGAAACGCGGCATAAGGCCCCGTTTACACGAAGGGAAAACGCAGATATTTTCACACGGTTTGGCCTCTCATTTACACGAAAACGCAGTTTTTGTCACAGAAAACGATCATTTCTAAAAACTCCGGCCAAAGTGGAGATTTCTGAAAACGCTGGTTACGTGTTGTCGTGTCAACGGGTAGAAACGGGGTTTTAGGTTCTGAAACGTCACATTATACGCCAGGAAATGCTTAACGTCATATGAGCGCCCTATGTTTACAGTTTGTTACAGGAAGACGCTCGTGTTATTCGTTGTTGTTGATTCTGAGGATTCTGATTGGCTTGCATGGCTTTATCCTTCTCCCTACACTGCCGCCCATAGGTTTGGCATAGTTATAATGTCCCAACGGCGTATTTATCCGTTTTGATGTAAACGACAACTTTTTTGAAAACGATGTTGTGTGCACAATGTTATTTTTGAAAACGGAGGGGGGGAAATATTCGTTTCTATAAATACCCTGGGCCCCGTTTCTCGAAAGCGTCGTTAGCCTAAGTGGATCGTGAAGTGCGTCGAAAGGGCATCGTAGAGTTTTCACCGCGTTTCCCGAAAGCATCGTGGGGAACGAACGTCTTGAAAACGCTCGTAGCTAACGAGTACTCCAGGGGTGCTCGTAGGTACTCGTAGGACGCTAAGAGCATCGTCAGCTATAGCCTCAGTGGCGACACCATCGGGCATTCCGTCTATTGGATGCGTTTTATTAAAACGCATTGCGCCTTTATGTTCTTAGTTTGGTAATTAATAAAGATTATTAATTAATTTATTAATAAAGATGTTAAAATGGCCAAAATAAAACGGGACAGTCCAGAAAATGTTTGCGCAGCCAGGGCACTCAAAATGTGTGAGAGAAAGTGGGGGGATTTGTGCAGACTGACATAGGCTACTCATAAAACGTAGCATAAAATAATGTAAAAAATAAATTAAATTAAAAAAAATAAAATAAATAAAAAATAAAGAAATAAAATAAATTATAAAAAACAAGCAAAGGAGCAGGCAAAAGGCTGGGATATGGTGGGGATTGGTCACGTTGACGGGAATGTTTAGTGACATGTGGGAGGGTGGAGGGGGTTAAAAAAAAGTCTCAATCACTCTTCGACGCGCATGAAAACCAGCCGCGTAGTTATGAGGGAGGCCGTCCTCACACCGATCTTCCTCGTCGTCATCGTCCTCAGCGTCCTCCGGTTCAAGCAATGCCACCCCAGCCTTAGCTGCAATGTTGTGCAACATAGCCGTCACACATATCACGGCGCATGACTTGGCCGGCGAAAACTGGAGCCCTCCGCCTGACTTGTGAAGGCATCTAAAGCGCAACTTCCACCTCCCGATCGTGCGCTCAACGATGCACCGGGCCAGACGGTGGGCTTCGTTGTATTCCTCATCAATACATACCTTACCCTATTTCCGGAGGGGCTTTTATAGCCAATCAAATTATCAATCAAGGAAAGCCTTATGCGGAATCAGATTAAGTTGGCTCTCTTTGCTGCGCAAAGCATGTTTCAGAAATCAGCCCATTAAGATAAATGTAGTTGTCACACAAGCTATTTTTAATTTTTTGTCATATGGAATTATTTCAGGGGGGAAAATGCCGTGAAACGCACAGTGCATTCAGGATTAGGACTGATATATGTCGGTTTAAGCATAATCAATTGTGTTTTAATGTCTTTAGCATTCATATAATTGCAGTCTATTTTTTCCGTAGGCTACTCTGCTGTTGTCCTTGATGGGGATATATTTTAACCCTTTTTAACACAATTTTCCTGCGACATTCCTGCGTCTCCCCCTCCTACGGAGCCCATTTCAGCACCGTGTCAGTAGACAGTTACAATCCTACGACGTCGTGAGTGCAGCGAATGCGCGTTCACGTTAAGAGGAGTTTCGGGAAACGCTCCAAAGAAATGATCGATGGATCGCAAGATCCATCGGGAGAATGATCGTACGAGCGAAGATCCATCGTTATCGGGAAACGGGGCCCTGCTACGTATAAACGTGGCCTAAGAAACACAACATTGAACACCTGAAATTCATCAGGCAATCAACATTCAGGCTCATTAGTTTCCAAGAATCTGACTGCCAAGACACAGTATGGCATTAAGGAAAACCTCTTCGTTAACCATGTATCCTTCATAATGAACTCATAATGAAATATTTCTTCCGTTTGTGTTCTTGACAACAAATAGTTTCCCCAGAATTTCAAAGATTTTTCAGGTATTTGCTTTTAAGAAATGTTTGCTTGGAGTTTTCTGGATGTTGGGTGCTTATCAATAGACCTTTTCACCATGTGAATGAGGCTACATTTCAGGTTTGTCAGTCTCTTAATAGGATAATGCCTTGTACTGGTGATCCTTAGTTTGAGAGTTCGAATCCCGATTAGACAATAAGGAACAACCTGAACATGACATTCGGCCATTGCTCTGCAGCCCTGTCACCTGAATGCCGTGGCACAATATGGCTGCAAGGGGAACATCAACATACATCCTTCATAATTATGTCATATTTATATATCTTCCATTAGTCTGTTCTTCACTTTTCATTTTGCTCGGACCTCCGCTTGCGGTTATATTTCTTATTGTTATTATTAAATGTATTATTTTATCTTTTTAATAATATTATTAAAAGTGTACCATTAACTGTTATCATATAATATTGTTATAACTCACAATTAATGAGTAAATGAATCTGCCGAGGAAGCAGTTGTGTTCATTTGATAACACATGTGATTGGGTCAAATACCATTCAAGAAACGCCCTGAAAAGGGATGCCTCGTTTTGATTCGCCAACAAGGTCATGGCAACAAATTACGTAAACAACTGACAGCTTCACTTCTCCATCCCGAAAAGGCAGGGAGTCTAGGCTGTGAGAAGATGCTGAATTGTAGCGTTATAAGGGTCGTGAGAGACGCAATTTCCGGTCTCTTTCTTTCTCAGAGCAGTATGGGCCAGAAAATAGTTTCTGGAGCGAGAATAGTAATACATGTCAAGAACAACAACAACGAAAAAGGAAAGACTTATGTAGTTGTGTTTTTTTGGGATTTTGAAAAGGAGATAGCCAAAAGATTGAACGGAAACGGATATGCCTTTATAAGTAGTCCACCCACCTCTAGCTGCTAGACCCATGTTACTGAAAGCCCCGCCCCCCGCTCTCTGGCCAATAACGCTCATTTGGAGCATACCGTTCCATGCGTTCCGTCGTGAGATGAGAACGCTTGGGAACGAGGTTACCGAGAGTCTTCCAGCAGCACTTCAACTGACCAGCGAGCTAACGCAAACAAGCAAGCAGTCGGGGTTGTGTATGTGTCTCTCTGCTCCTACAGCGCTGCATATTCCCGGGCAAACCCGCTTTCACTTTTACATTTGTTTTATTTCTTCATTAGTAGCCACATAATACTTCAAAACTGAAGTTGTCTTGTTAAAGGTAAGGTCATTTTTCGTGATTAAACCTGAGACGCTGTTTTTCCTCCAAAATGGCTGCTACTAGTTAGCTGAAGAACGGGCGACGATCGGCTTTAGCTGCCGATAGCTTGCTAGCCGGCTAGCTCGCTTCATCGAGCTTGTATGTTTTCAGCGTAGTTTCAGTGAGAAGATGGCGTCACAGCGATGCTATCTAACGTTACCCTTCACACTGCTTTCGTTGTCGGCGAGGCACTATGAAGTACCACATTAATTGACTGACACGATCACGGTCACTGTAGTTGGGGGCGACCCGACCTGAAGTAGTCCATCACTAGTGAGCTGAACACAACCGGGCAGCCGTTGACGCTCTTCGCCGTGCCCTCTTTTACTGCATAACGGTGAAACAGGCTTACCTATTGGTATCAAATAGATCTCGGTGCTGAAACTATCAACGCACCCCACCAAAAAAAGACGCTGATCGCTTTACCAGGCAATTATTTTCTAATGACAGCAAGTGGAACTAAATTATCTCAGGTCTATGCCCGAATGTCGTGACGTCTGCAGCATCCTCTTCAGCTAATTAGCTAGCAAGTGACGTTAGCCCGTTAGCCAGTCTGCGATGGCTTTGTTGCAGATTCACCAAGGCCGACCGCCGATCATCATTTCACGTCAAATATATATGTGGCTCATGCATTGCCTCTGACCTTGTCTCACTTAAGGCTAAAGTTACATTATTATGGAGCATAGGAAAAAATAACAAGCCTTGGCGATTGACTACTGCGTCACATGTGCATGTTTCAGTATAATTTAATATGAGCAATGGCTGCATTTTGGACTGTGAATGTGCTTGTGTATGGCGAGCGTCCAGTGGTTACAAATTCGTTGTCTTTTCTCCCACAGCACCGCTTTCCCCTCCATCCCCCGTTATTCTTATTCTTTTGAAGATTCCTTGTTGTCAAGCCGCCAAAGTGGAGAGTGTGATTGCAGAAGGGGGTGCTTCTCGTTTCAGGTAATACAACTTGGAACATGTGTACCTTTTCTCTGCTAGCATGTATGAGCATTGGAAGGGAAGGAATTTCCTGTCCTCACAAAAAAGCAGGATGTGCCATATATCAAAATGGGCGTTGAATCACACTCTGGGAAAACAGCACAATGGGTAATTGGGGAAGAAACATGTAGCCTCTTAAACGATGTGTTCACAATAGCACTTTTCATGGGCTAAGCAGACATACAGCTTGTGTTGCTATATCGTATAGTGAGTGGGATGTCTACTGGTCTCAGTGAAGCCCATGGCTCTTTATTTTGTGTTAAGAAAATAATTGTCTCAGTTGTCATTCAATATATAACCGATGATATTGACATGTTTTCAGATTTTAACATGTGTGAAATTAATCTCCTGTTTCCGTAACTATTGACAATGTACTGCATGCAGACATTCGGCAGATTAGTTCCTTGGTCTTGAGATACTAGTATGCAACAGACATCTTCTAAATGCATGGTTCCATAACGAAGTAAGCATCCTTCTTGTGGCGTTCATTGTATGCTTTACACTTTTTATTGATTTTAAATGTTATTGGTGGCCTAGGCATGCATGTGCCATTACATACCGGTAAAGGTTCAACATCATTATGAGGCTAGTCCCATTTAGCATCAGGGATGACCTGAATCACAACATGCAACCTAAACATGAAAGACTATTTATGATCTGTTCAGCAAAAGGTGGATGTATGTATCTGCCCAACCACATTCCTGTACACATTTGTCACACTCTACTTAAAATAGTTTGGACGTTTCAACTTGCATCCTGAGTGTAAGTATTTACACTGTGCTGTAGACAATCAGACTGTGGACCTCGAGGATTTTGAACAATGCTATTTTTAGAAAAAGCACTTCCAACAATTGACAGAAACGGCATCACAAGTGGCGTTCTGACTGCTGCGCTCTCTCTGTTGCCGCTCTCTACTGAATCACTCCATTATAGTTTCATCCTGGGTTGTCCTGGTAATTTAGGTTCTCGTCACCATGATAGTTTTGCTAATGTCGGTAGCAGAGTTCCAGACTATAGGGAGGGTGAAACTAATGCATTCCTCGTCGCAGCATGATGGTTGAATATCAATCTTCCACAAACATTAATGCCTCTCCCGATAGACGTCAATTTGTATTACCAAGTGTGAGGCATTTGTGTCTATTTGGTTCTCCGAACAAAACCATGTGCTTTCGCGCAGTAAAAACAACGGATATTAACAACATGGATATTACGAATAAGGAGACCTTATGCGAGAAAGAGATAAAGGATCAGCTTATAAAGCACTAGTTCTGTGTCGTCAATTAACAAAGCAATGTCTTATCTGCGGGACTCTCACTGACTGTACCCTATCTATAATTGATGTTGCTGTAAATAAAGCCAGACTGTCACCACGGCAACGTAGGCTTTGGGAAGGGCGGCTGCGCAGGTAGCTCTCAGTGCAGCGGACCCAAGTCCTCTTGGGATCCTGGCTCATATTTGTACAACGAGAGCTCTCCGTGATGGATGAAGCCCGAGTGTCCCAAGGTGGCGGCACAGAGCGGTTCACATGTATCTGGTTGGAGGTCCCACGTGGTGCACTTGTTCGGTGAACTGAGTGTCCCTTTGCCCTGTGTCCCTGTGTGTGTTGTCCCAGTGCTTCTTCGGGGGGAGGAGGTGGTAGGAGTGCACCTCAGCACTATCCCAAGACTGTCGGCAACAGGTGCGTCTCCCGGCACTTTAGCACAAACACAACAGTAAAGAACTACGATGCATGTTGTCGTGTTACGTCCCCCAGCTCGTGGCATCAGTTGCTTTTGAGGCGGGGCATAGTTGGTTAAAGACTGATAGGACCACACTTCCGGGGTCAACATCATGACTTTAAATGGCTGGTTAGTGGTTACTGCGTGTTCTCTGCCAATTAGCAGAACTAGAGGGCACTTTGCTATGCTCACTAGTGTAGCGGCTATGCTGACCACACAGTAGGCCTGAACGACAAGGCTACGGAGGAGTGGAATTGAAAGGACAGATATTATTAAATTAATTAACCGGTTTTCTCCTGAGAAAATGCACTGTTTATGCCTTGATTCTGAAACAAGGTGTTTTTGTGCCTATCCGAACAATGAAGCTGTTCATTTGCACACAAACAAAAAAGAGAGGGATGTATCGGTACTTGGATGGCGTAAATCAAATTCTGTTTGCGTTCCTTCATTTTTTTAATAATTAATTCCAATGAATTTTTGGCCAGACCATTTAAGTATTTATTCATTGAGTATGTCTTCGGAGAAGTCCAAAGGCCACATCTCTACATCTAAATAAAAATGCTGCCTTTCAATCTTAATGGCATGCCAAAGGCAATGTTGGCATATCATCCATTCAGGAAAGCAAGTCATCTTGACTTGCAAGTCATCTTGACTTGCATCTCCAATGCTCATAATGCCGCTGGCTTTAGATGAGAGATAAGTTGCAGCCATAATTAGTTAAGCTACATGAGTTTATTACACATTTATGTGTGTAGTTTTACTTGGGTACCAAGTTCTGGCATACTAGTAGTTTGCATTTATGTAATTTGCCAGTTTCTTAAACTGTGAATGTTCAAGACTAATCAAGAGATGGATTGATATATCTATAAGCAAACCAAGGATTCCTTTATTGAGAACCATAGGTTTACGGCGGTTACACAATATTTTAAGATATGAGCGGCAACCATCGATCCGAGCCAGTGGACAGAAAGACGTCAATGTGTAGTGACGTCATACTCAATCTGCCCTTTCTGTGTTTGTGCAGCGAGTTCCTGGGGAAAACCCCAGGGCAAAGCGTACAGAAATGGGTTCCTTCACGAAGCACTAGACGAGATGCCAACTCCAGCAACGAAAAAGAGCGACACGATGCAATCTTCAGGAAAGTGAGGGGGTAAGTGATGGAATCTACACACTACGCCAAAGGCAATTCCAAGACGGGTGCGTCATTAATGAGAACTGGGGATGCACCCATTCTGTTTTTCTCAGACCAAGTACGTTCATTTGTGTTCTTGCCGATACGAGTACCCAATAATACCAAGAGCCAGTGAACCCCCGGTTTCGGTGTGAATTTAAACACTTCTTCTTCTAAAAATAATGTGCTTTGGACGGAGGCATCGATTACTACGTTGACGATCATATAACACAAATTACGTTTAAAAACAAAAAGGGTTTTGGTTGTGTCAGAGAAGTTTTACAAGTACATAAGCACGGTTTCAGGAGTACTGGTATTTGTATTGCTGCATCCATAATTATAACTCAAAACCGGTTTCTGGGAAGTGTCCTAGTGAAACGGAATGTGTAAATTCTCTATGGAATTTCTGGCAGTGCCATTGCCAAATATGGGCAGTCAAGCTTGCCCTTATCAAACATTGGCGCCTTCATGGTCAGCAGCAACAATGTATTTTCTTTCTAAGAACAACACTGATTTGGATACTGAAACCATTAGACTCATATTAAAACGGGCACTCTTGTGGATCTGTAGCATTTGCTTGGATTTCTGTTCATCTTTCAATTCTGCCGAATTATCTTAAATTTTCTACATTTGACAATGCAAAGCATCAACCTGAAGTTCTCTCCAATTAACGAGGGGGTTATACAGCCGTCACCCAGCAAACAAGTTCAGTGTTCAGAACCAAGCTGATCTTTACCGATGTCTGATGCATGTGTCTCTTCTCCCCCAGCATACTAAACAAGCTCACGCCTGATAAGTTTGACAAGCTATGCCTTGAGCTCCTGAACGTGGGCGTAGATTCTAAACTCGTCCTTAAAGGAGTCATCTTGCTGGTAAGGGGCCCTCTGCTTTTCTACACTTTTAGTGTTTGCTTTGAAATGTCTGCCTCCACCTGGCCACGGTAGTTCACCGTCAGTGGAGCGAACGTATTCCCTTTTCAGTGATCGCTCTCGCTCTCTCTCGCTCGCATCCCTCAGATTGTAGACAAAGCACTAGAAGAGCCAAAGTATAGCTCGCTCTATGCTCAGCTATGTCTGCGCTTGGCAGAGGACGCACCAAACTTTGATGGCCCATCACCGGATATCCAGTCAACCCAAAAGCAAAGCACAGTGAGTCCTGGCAGAAGAACGCTTACCATTTTGGTTTCCTTTTCTCTCATTTATACCAGAGCTTTTTCTGAATTGTGCTTTTCTAGATTAAGGAATATCGTCAAACCAGTTCATTGCACACTTAAGGTTCTTTCATTGTGAAAGAAACACCAGTGTACATTTCTTTCTTCGATAAAGACTGATCTTTGTTGTCATTCTCCTCTTCTTCTTTAGACCTTCAGAAGGCTGCTGATTTCCAAGCTTCAAGATGAATTTGAAAACCGCGCCAGAAATGTTGAGCGTGAGTAACAACAACCACCTTCGTTAACACCCTGACAACATCTCGGTACTGATCACAACCCCTACTGCCTGCTAGGGCTTTGACTTTTGCCAAAAAATCATATTCACAGTTTGTTTTATTAATATTAATATTTGAATATATTCGAAGATTTATTAATAATATTTTGACCATTAAATGCCTTCAGTAAGACCTGGATTGGGCATCGCGGGGTTTGTTTACCGCGTTGCCATGGTTACCGGTCTTGCGTGTTCCAACGGTTTATTAGGTTTCTAATAAATCGCTGTCTAATCAATACTTCATTCACTGCCTCTTCCGTGGTCATTACAATATTATGAATAGACTGCGTCGGGTTCTCCGACGTCTCTCCCTCTTGGGCTGCCCATAACAGGTTCGAATATTAAGGGCTGCCTAATATTCGTTAGAATTTTGATTTATTTTGTTGATATGCGAATTATATTCGAATAACGAAGTTCGGAGTCAAAGCCCTAGTGCCTGCTAACGTCCTGCCCTCCCTCATCTCAGTACTGATCACAACCCCTGCTGCCTGCTAACGTCCTGCCCTCTCTCCACAGTTTATGACAAACATGACAACCCGCTTACTTCTGAGGAGGAGGAGCAGCGGGCCATTGCCAAGATCAAAATGCTTGGCAACATTAAATTCATCGGGGAACTTGGCAAGCTGGACCTCATCCATGAATCTATCCTTCATAAGTGCATCAAAACAGTACGTCTGCTCCCATTTCATCTGGCGTTTTTTCATGAAGCGGTATAAAACAAAGTGACTGTAAAACGGTCGGTGCATGCTGATGTTCACATTAAAGACCTGGTTTTAACATAACCTGCTAATGACGGTGTCTATCATTATGTATAGTTAGAAACGCTAAAGATACCTCGGCTATTAGCACATGCCATGCTGTTAAGGCACTGAATTTTTATAGCAAAGACATCTGGGAAAGTCATAGACAGTAATAGTCACAGTCAGACATCTTTGGTTGTAACGCGTAAGATCCTCATCACAGTCTTGCATAAGCGCCTAATAAGGCAGTGTAGCGGCATAGCGCAGATGTCCATCCTTGTGCATAGCCAGTGATGCTCCAGACAACCCCAATTCCTTGAATCCCTAACGTGGGCGTGCCTTCCGTTGTCTTCCTCTTCTGTCCGCAGCTTCTGGAAAAGAAGAAGAGAGTCCAGCTCAAGGATATGGGGGAAGATCTGGAGTGCCTCTGTCAGATAATGAGAACTGTAGGGCCGAGGCTCGACCATGAGAAAGCCAAGGTAGGCAGCCCCCTACCTTCCCGGTTCAACCCCCCACCTCCCCGGTTCAACCCCCCAGCGCAGAGGGAGGCTGCGTAGCCTCCGTGTTTTTTACAGTTGCTCCTTCCAAGCAAATGGGTCCCGTTTCCAATATCGCTCAAGTAATCCGTCGTAGTTTGTGAATACTGAAAGGTAAACGCATGTCTGTCCTCTTGAGGATAGAGCTTTAGATCAGTCGTGTGGCCGCGGTCGCTGGCTTCCCTCCAGCCAGGGCCAGTGTTAACGCAGTCCCTCCTCTGTGTCTGTACATCAAGGCTGGCCCCCCCCCCCCGAACCCACACTAACACTGTCTCATCCACTCCTCCACAGTCTTTAATGGGTCAGTACTTTGGCCGTATGCTGTCCTTAATGAACAACAAGGAGTTGCCTGCCAGGATCCGTTTCCTGCTGCAGGACACCATGGAGCTGCGAGAAAACAACTGGATTCCCCGCAAGGCCTTCATCGACAACGGACCAAAGACCATCCACCAGATCCGTCAGGAAGCAGTGAAAGTGAGTGAGCTTAAAGGCCTTTTTCATGGTCCCACGCTCCCGCAACGCAGTCACCACGCAGACGCTTCGACGCAGTCGTGAACGTTTACGGTTCTGCGTCGGGTTTCGGTTAGCCGACCGATCACAGCTCTTGGTGTTTTTGCGTCGCCTCGACGGAAGGTACCGATTTTTTTTTTTTTGAGGCGCACGTCCGGCCCTTGCGGTGGACGCAAGGAGGGTCCGTGAGGACGTAAGGGGACGGTAACCCGCTTGCGTTGCGTGTAGGTGGAACCATAAAGACCCCTTAAGGCCGCCGCTTGGGTGTCCATCCTGGGTGCAGAGTGAACCAGGGCAAGCGGCACTGGGTGTAGATATATACCCGCCGTTAACAAACAACTGAGGAAATAGGATACCCCGACGCAGTAAGAATTGTAAAAACAAGCTTAAATGCTGCTCTCTTTAAGATACTTCTCTGTATAGAACTTGTGAACGCTGAAGGATTATCACATAAATGGTTGAACAGAAATATGTGATTTAATATATGGGGGCCTAACATTTAAGTGTGACTGTGTGTTGTTGTACTTGTATTATAAAGACCCATGGCACTCGAACATGATATTTTCAATGTACTATACTTTATAACTATTTTTTGTCGTGTGTGTGTGTGTGTGTGTGTGTGTAGGATTTGGGTGTCTTCATTCCAGCACCCATGTCTCACGGGATGAGGATGGAATTCTTCCTGGAAGGCCCCTTCATGCCCAACCGGATGAAATTAGACAGGGAGACTCTTGGAGGATTGGCGGAAATGTTTGGACAGATGCCAGGTACATGGCTCCCTCCTATGTCTTTGTGGGTTTGTGTTTGTGGTTAATGACGTTAAAGGAAATGTGGGCTTCCTGTCGAAAGCCCCTTTGACACATGCATGCTGTCCCTGTAATACTCCGGGATATTTCCTGCATGGTTTCATGTATAAATGGGAACAGTAAAATAAATTTCAAAAAATCAAATTTTCCGAAGACCTAGTGACATTGACGGATCACTGCTGGTATGGCTGTATTGTAAATGAAAGCCGTAACTTTAAGAATTATGTCTGTCTGATGTAAGATTCTTTCTCGTGGAGCAAGCGGCTGGCACCCATAAGTGTTGCAAAACCGCCCTCTGCTTGACAGCCCCTTGGAACTTGAACTCTGACATTGCTATGCAATGTGTGAAAGGGAGCAAGACTGATGTGTTACAGGACGTAGCTGCATGTGTGAAAAGGGAAAATCACTAGCAGTTAGGGCTGAACGATTTGGGGAAATAATCGAATTGCGATTATTTTGACCAATATTGCGATTGCGATTTTTATAATTTATTAAGTTTATTAAGTTTATTAAGTAGGCCTAGCCGATGTGTTGAGATTAATTTATATTATAAACTTCTTTATTTAACTATTGAATTGTAAAATAAAAATAAATATGAATGAAAAGTACTGATTTCCAGTCAGTAACGGTAACAAATAATCATTTAAAAAAATATGTATAAAATTCGCAGCCTTTGCGATTTGCATATTGCGTTCTATTACATCGTGATTTCGATTTGAATTCCATTAATCCTTCAGCCCTACTAGCAGTGCCGGAAATGTTCTGGCAGTGATTGACCGGGGGCTGCGTGATGGGGGGCCACACTAAAGACCCGTGTGTCTCCTGGTCTTTCCAGGCGGTGGGATCGGGACCGGCCCGGGGGTCATTCAGGACCGGTACTCTCCCACCATGGGGCGCCATCGAAGCAACCCGCTCTTCAACGGCCACAGCGGCCACAGCGCCCCTCCGCCGCAGTCTCAGTTCGACATGGGGGCCAAG
The DNA here is from genome assembly GCF_902167405.1 of Gadus morhua. Taxonomy (NCBI): domain Eukaryota; kingdom Metazoa; phylum Chordata; class Actinopteri; order Gadiformes; family Gadidae; genus Gadus; species Gadus morhua. Next base: position 4,333,762 of record NC_044056.1, on the reverse strand, counting down.
TCTTTTGTCAAGTCTAACCAGGTGCCCCGTCTACCTTTACCCCCCCCCCCCCCCCCAGGGCTGAACGATCTATCGTTTTCGACCGAAAATCGCGATCTCAAGCATTACGATTTTGGGATCGTCAAAGCTGCGTTTTTATTTTATTTATTTTTTTATTTTTTATTTTTTTTATTTTACAAAAGTGCAATTATTTTGATGCTGATGAGCCATTGAAGCAAGTTTACTTAAGAAAGAGGGCTCCCTTTTTATTTGACTTTTTTGGTTGTTTCTTAGGTACTTGAATAAACAGTCTTGCATTTGAAATCTGTTGCCAGCAGTTTTCATTATTGCATTACCTTAATGGAATTCATTGGTTATATTAATTTATACTGAAACTTGATTTAAAGAAAATAAATCGTGGTTGAAATCGAAACCAATCTCTACCAGAAAAATCGCAATTTCAATTTTTTCTTAAAATCGTTCAGCCCTACCCCCCTCCCTGTGTTGTGGTTCCTAGAGCTGGTTTTCTTCACATGGGATGTGCTTTGATGCTCTGCTCTAAGTTTCATTGGATGCTTCAACCTTTTTTTTCCAGTGGTTTCTGATCAAGCGTCCGAGTCTTTGTAGTTTGCAATGTCAAGCAGGTTTTTATTTTTTTACTCAAATCGAGAGTACACATTATTGGATCTCCACGCTTTTATTCCTCTCTACCCGCTAACCCCAATGCGTATGGGTCTCTGTCGGTCAGGTTCAGAACCAGCATTTTCACAACCAGAACCACTTGGCCCAACAGCAGTCCCAGTCCAAGGACCTGGCGCCCCGCTTCAGCAAGAAAGGGCAGCTCACTGCAGACGAGGTACTCCCCAGCCCCGGCCCCCCCCCCCCCCCCCCCCCCCCCCCCCGCGTAGCCTGTGAACAAACTGAAGTAAGCGTGGCAGCTCCGGTGTTTCTGGATAAGAAGCACCGCACAGGATAAACCCACCCCACGTTTCAACGCTGATTTCACGAGGTGGTGTTTATATTCATATCAAAACAGACGATACATATTTTAGATTAAATGGATTATTTTTTTAAGAAAAGGTATTTTAGTCGATTCATAAACCCTTGGATTACAACGGCTCGTTGTAATCTGCTGAGAAATGTAAAAGTGCTGTTGATCTGGAGAAACTGCAGCTCCCCATTTTACTTGTGTTTGTTTACGGGCCGGTCTTCACCTCTCCAATATGGCGTCGTTGACGTACGAACCAGTGGCCAATGCGGCATCAACGTACCAACATCTATGATGGCTACAACCACAGAAGTCATGGACAGTGATGATAAAAATACGCATTATTCGAAGGGTTGCTACCTGCAGTCAGTTCTATTTTTACCTCTCCTCCACTTTTACCATCTCGCTCGCTCTCTCACCGACTCAATCTCTGCTGCCGTCATTCCCTCTTTGTTTTTGTTCTCCGTGCCGTACTCAAGCTGGCAGCTGGTCTTGCTGATTGCGACTATGAGAGAGGAGGGGTGTGACATTCTTTGGCAGTTTAGACTAGGAACCGTTCCACAGTTCACCTAGACACTCGTCGTCGACCTAGGGCCAGGCCCGGTGGCATCGCACCCCTAGTTCTCCAGATGGCTGTCTGTCATGTCATTGGTCAATCATTAATATACAAAGTGCCACGTTATACCCACCACATAGTGTATTTACCAAATCTATGTGGCTCCTCTCCTTTCAAAAGATACATGAGCACGCATGCTGTTGTTCTCAACACGTGTTGAAAAGAGAACAATGTAACGTTGATGAAGGCTCCATCAAGTCGGGCTAGTGACATCGCGTGTATCTCGGGGTACCGTGACGACAAGATGGCGACGGCGGGCGCCGTCTTGATGCCGACGTGTGTTCTAACGCTGCCCGTCGTTCTGCACCTCTTGTGTCCTGGAGCAGATCAGCTTGAGGCCGGCCCAGTCCTTCCAGCTGGTGCCCAAGCTCCAGCCCCAGTCGCCCGCCATGATCCCCCCCAGCGCCCAGCCCCCGCGCACCCAAACCCCCCCCCTGGGCCAGGTGAGACTCACTTCTAACCGGGGTCCCGTCCCCAGGGCCTCAGCTGTGTAGTCAACCGTGAGCATGATGCCCTGCCAGCTGTTACTCTGTAAGGGATTCAGCGTCTGGAACAAAGCCAGTCTCTATTGGATAAGAAATGAAAAGAGTACCAAAGAAATCCTACCAAACTGTACATGGTCGGATCTGAACAGTGATCGCGTGACACAAATGCAGATCTAGACAAGGTGGTCAAGGAGCATAATAATTAAAAAAATATTTATTGAAGGGGACATATTATGCCACCAGGTGTGAGTGTGATTAGCCTTACAAGCCTTTTCAAAATCTGCCCCATGTGACATCACTAGTGTGCGTGTCCACCTAGATCTGTGCTGGATAGATGAGCAACGTTTACTTCAGTCCACTGGGTAGGCTGGTAGACTGCTCTATCAGCACAGATCTAGGTGGACACGCCCACTTGTGATGTCATATGGGGCAGATTTTTGAAACGGCTAATCGCACTCACACCTGATGGCATAATATGTCCCTTTTTAGATACATTTTTTTAATACATCGGTAGTCAAGGCGGGGCCCTACTGTTGTTAAGGCGGCCGCCTTAACCATACAGTGCTGGGGGGGGAAACGCTGCGAGGGACTAACAGTGATCGGGCCTCTCCCCAGCCTCCACAGCTCGGCCTGAAGACCAACCCCCCGCCCATCCAGGAGAAACCCCAGAAGATCAGCAAGAAGCCTCCGCCCACAAAGGAGGAGCTGATGAAGATGACGGTACGCTCTGCTCCTCGTCAGCGCCACTTGTAGCACAGTCGCGCTCTTCACAGGGCCCTCCATAGTGTCTGGGAACAGGGGTTTATTGTACTCTACACAGAACAGGACCACTGCTTCAGAACAGTGTTTTCACCCCCACAAGGGGGTTCTGCTGTTGAACATAAGAGGCCATTTCAAATCAAACGAGGGAATATAAGAATCTTATTAACGATGGTAATGACTACAATATATACAGGGAGTTGTAGTATATTAACTTGAAGGTTGTTCAGCGATGATGGCTGACGTCACTTCTGTTGGTACTTGAAGCGAGAGCCAGCGCGCCCCTCCCTTCCGTGTTTGGTGCATCCAGTAAAATCTATCGTGATCGCAGCGCGCAAAACACCCACCCCTTGTCGGTGATTGGTTGGAATACTATATATTTTGGTTTTCAGTGGTTGGTAGTACCATTTGTTTTTGTGTACGATCTCGGAGTAGGCTGCCTACAGAGACGTGTATTTTTGACGGCCTGCTTATGGGGGCGGGCAGCTAGCGGATCGTGAGGAAGATCAGATGAATGTGATCATTTATATTTCGGCCTAGCATCGCTGATACAACCTTTAATATAAAAGGACATTTCAAATTAATGTAAGAATCTAAAGAACAATGGTAATGACTACAATATATACAGTTAGTAGTTGTTCTATTTTAACTTAAATTATATATAATATTATTCAAAATAAATAATATATTTAGACTGAATTCAGTAACGTGCGCGTCCCAACAAGCTCAGTTCGAGGCCCGGTTGATTGATGTTCCCGCCCTCCCCAGGAGACCATCATGGCGGACTACCTGAACACCAAGAGCCTGGCTGACGCGGCCGGCGGCGTGCGCGACATGAAGGCGCCCAAGCACTTCCTGCCCGAGATGCTGAGCAAGATGATGGTGTGCTCCCTGGACCGGCCGGACGAGGACCGCGAGCACGTCAGCACGCTGATCCACGCCCTGCGCGCCGACGGCCTGATCACCGCAGAGAACTTCATGCAGGTACGCCGCCCCCCCCCCGTCCCCGTCCCCCCGGTCGCTTCAGGTGCCCACCGACCGCAGACGACCTATGCAAGCACATGCACACACGCGTTCCTACCTGTGAGCCTGTTGGACTGCTTTCTCTTTAGACATCACTCTCCTGTCTCTACCGCTGTCTCCGTCTTCTCTGTCCATTGTAAGGATTTAAACGATCCATTCACTTATTTTAAACGAATGGTAGGCGACCTAGTTTAGTTGATATTAATGCGTCGTTAAAGATGCATTATAATTGGTGTTTATCACTATAATTGGTACCCTCTCATAGGTCCACTCTGATCCACTGCGCCCTTTCTCCCGCTGCCCTCTGCAGCACGTAACACAGAAACAAACGAAGACGTAACATTAACAACGCACATTAACCACCAAATAGACAGAACGCAACCCACTGAAACAGGGATGTCTGTTTTTAAATGACTATTATCTATTATTTATTCAGGTTCCAGTAATTTGCACGATGGATGACAGTGGTGACCCCCTTTTTACATAAAAAAATTTGCAAACGTGACTAATAAAAAAACGTTGAACTTTTTGAACTTTGAAGCACACAACTGACAGGACCCCGTCTGAGATTCTGAGACAGGAAAACACATCATCATTCCGGTTAGGCTCACCCGCTGTCTCCCCCCCCCGCAGGCCTTCCTCAGCGTGCTGGACCAGTGCCCCAAGATCGAGGTGGACACGCCGCTGGTCAAGTCCTACCTGGCCCAGTTTGCGGCGCGGGCGGTGATGGGCGAGCTGGTGAACATGGCGGAGCTGGCCCATCCGCTGGAGAACGGCACCCACTTCCCGCTGTTCCTGCTGTGCCTGCAGCAGATGGCCAAGCTGAAGGACCGCGAGTGGCTGACCGACCTCTTCCAGCACAGCAAGGTCAACATGCAGAAGATGCTCCCCGGTACGACCCCCCCCCCGATAACCCAATGACCGTGAACCACCGTACGAATACTGCACAAAGCACTTGCAAGGTGACGTATGATACCACCGGGTGCGAGTGTGATTAACCGTTACAAGCCGTTTTCAAAATCAGCCTCTTATGACATCACGAGTGGGCGTGTCCACCTAGATGTATGACGGAGAGATGAGCAACGTTAGCTTCAGTCCACTGGGTAGGCTGCTATGCTGATCTATCCAGCACACATCTAGGTGGACACGCCCACTTGTGATGTCAGAAGAGTCCGATTTTCAAAACGACTTGTAACGGCTAATCAAACTCACACCTGGCGGTGTAATATGTCACCTTCAGGTGAAGCCTCGAAAGAGGGTTAAGATGATTTGATCACCAGGATCGCTTCAGACTTTTTATTTTTTTCTCAGTACTTTCAGTAGCGAGGATCATGTCTTTTCAATCGTCCCTAATCCCCCAGACACTAAAACCCAACCCCCCCCCCCCCCCCGGTGTTGTTTCAGAGATCGACCAGAACAAGGACCGAATGCTGGAGATCCTGGAGGGGAAGGGGCTCAGCTTCCTGTTCCCCCTGCTCAAGCTGGAGAAGGAGCTCCTGAAGCAGATCAAGGCGGACCCCTCTCCACAGTCCATCTACAAGTGGATCAAAGACAACATCTCCCCCCGGCTGCACACAGACAAGGGCTTCGTCAACATCCTCATGACCAGGTACCGTCCCCCGTCCCCGTCCCCCCCCCGCTCGACCACCGCGTGTTGAAGAGCCGCGGCAGTCATGGCCACATGTGGACGCGTTACTATTTTTGAAAACAACTGCGTTTGATTTCAAATCTGCTCGTTATGCGACCATAATGTGTGCACCCATCGCACCCCAAACCCTCAAAGGAAGGAGGGATCCCCTTTTCCAGTAGAGGAGTTGTTCCTAGCTCTTTTAGAGGGGGTGTCGTATGTGAGCCCGTTGGACGACTGGAATTAAGGACTATACAATTAAAATGGACTGGAGGAATTTGACCCGACTGACGGCTCTGCCCCCTCCTCCTCTTCCTCCCCCTCCTCTTCCTCCTCCTCAGCTTCCTCCAGTACATCTCCCTGGAGCTGAGCGTGGCGGAGGGCGACGACCAGCTGTCGACCCCGAGCAAGGAGCAGCTGGAGCAGGAGAGGCTGCTGCTGCTGGCCTTCAAGCCCGTCATGCAGAAGTTCCTCCACGACCACACCCAGCTGCAGGTGGGGGCCCTGTACGCCCTGCAGGTCCACTGCAACGCCAGCGGCTTCCCCAAAGGTACGGGTCCAACACCGCCCCCCCCCTCCTCTGAACCTTTAGAGGTCACGTGACACGCCACCGGGTGTGGGTGTGATTAGCGGCCGTAACAAGCCGTTTTGAAAATCGGCCTCTTATGACATCACAAGTGGGCGTGTCCACCTGGATGCGTGCTGGGTAGGTCAGCCAACCCAGTCGACGGTGGCAAACGTTGCTCGACTCTCCCGTCACACATCTAGGTGGACACGCCCACGCGTGATGTCATAAGAGGCAGATTTTCAAAACGGCGTGTAAGGCTAATCACACTGACACCTGGTGGGATGTCACGGGAGCTTAAGGAATGAATGATGTGTCACTATGAAGTGTCGGTTACCCCAGTCGCCCCATTATGACGAATCGGACAATAAAGACGACGGCACTTTTTTGTTGGGTTAAGATATTTACCGTGATGGCCGTTTTTTTCCCGGTGGTTTATCATCCATTTCTAAAATAAAGATTGTATTAATTGGACATAGAATGGCTTTTGCTGGGGAGACGTTCGATTTGTGGTGGACGTGACCACACTCCTCATATCTGACTGTTCGTCCACAGGCATGCTGCTGCGATACTTTGTCAACTTTTACGACATGGAAATCATTGAAGAAGAAGCCTTCCTCGCATGGAAAGAAGACATCACCCAAGAATTCCCTGGAAAAGGAAAAGCTTTGTTCCAGGTGAATGCTAAATATTAATTATTGACATTTGGAAAAGGGGTAGGATTAAATAAGTTTTGAACTTCTTCATACTCCTTTCCAGGCATATCCATTGAATATATGTAATATGCATTTTTATTTTTCTCTTTTGTGAAATAATTGAACATCGTTTTTTGTTTATTGATTCTTCATGCTTTTCATTTCGTTTTGTATTTTTGATGATTGATTTTGATTTGATGTAAATAAATGTAATAAATTCAACGCTAATTCCCTCCTGGTGGGTGTATGAGAGGAGCCCTTTCTTTATCACAGCTCGGTCCTGCAGTGTGCTCATCTGGAATGGACTGGGTTCACTCAGTCCTAACCTGTGTTCTCTTTGTCACCCCCTGCAGGTAAACCAGTGGCTCACCTGGCTGGAGACGGCCGAGGAGGAGGAGTCGGAGGACGACGCAGACTGATCAACCATTCAGAAGCAGGCATCGGAGTGAACCTCGTCCAGCTAGTATTCCACTCTGCCTCTCCCGTTGTATTGGGCTCTGTAAGCTTCATGTAACCACTTCCACGTGGCACTCAGCTGCTTGTGTAACGTGAAAAAACAGTAGAAAAACCAACGCATGTACAACAGTTTGTTACCACCTAAGACTGCTCCTTCTCTATGATACGCCAAGAACGGCATTCTGCTCATTGGATGATTTGCATTGGACCTCTGTCCCGATTCGGTCACATAAATTCTAAACCGTGACTCAATGTTGTAGTCTCTCTTGGTTTAGGCTCTTTTTTTTTTGTCTCGTGTTGACTGTGCTATCCTTCCATTTCGTTCATTTTTAACTGTTTACTTGATTTGGCCTTTCCCTTAGCGTTAAGTCATGGTTCCATTTAGGATTAAGTTCCATGTTCCGTTGGGGCGTGAGCCTACAGCGAAAAGTAGGATGGGTTTTATGTCGCGTTATAATATGACGTGACTATGCCGGAATAAAAGCATTTTAGCGGAGCTATAGCACCAATCATGGTTACGACTATAATTTCTCCTACAGTCGCTAAATTAGAAGCTGGGGAAAGATATTTGATTTAAAGTGTCGTCTGTCGGTCACCCTGTGCTTTAACCTTTTATTTTTATTATTTGTTCTTTTAAAGCAAAGTGCTCTTCGTAGACGCCCTAGATGATCCTGAGCAGCTTCCATTTGCGTTTCTATTTTGGTTTCTCTCGCCCTCTCTCTGTTAGGCATCGATCAGCACTCTAGATACCCCCCCCAAGACCAGTGGTCCTCCTCCATTCTACACCTTAGAACTCGATCAAGTGTAATGGTAGACGCCGCCCTCATACTTCAGACGTCGCCTGTGTTTCTACCTCTTAGTTAGATGGGCTTTGGTATGGCTTTGTCTTCATCGTTTGTGTGTGCCGGGATGATGGCAACTGATCTTGGAGCTCCAACCAATCAGTGGATGGTATCTGGTCCATAGCCCCTGGCTTCATTGCCCAATACGTTCAACTGAAGCGGACTTTTCTCCCGATGATGCTTCATGTGGTTTACAAAGTCTTAAAAGTATTTTAGCACTCCGTTAAGTAGAAATTAACGGAATGCTATTGGTTGTGAGGGAGGCGGTTGAGAAGGTATTTTTTAATCGGGCAACTCTGCGTCGGTCGTGAACCTCTCGCACAGAACCTCTTCCTGAAAACATTTTTGTGACCATGTGAATGTGGCCTCCAGGTATTTCTGTTAAAATGGAAACATGAATTAATTATGAATTTGTATTTCCCTTTTTATTTTATTGGCAATCATAAAATGAACCAATGATCTGATCAATTAATTGATTTGACATTCCCCTTCTCAGAAAGAGAAACAGCGGAAATTTGCTAAATCACGATGTTGACTTTGCCCCCCGAATAGTTTGCAAGTGTTCTCACCAACCATGCTTGTGGGTTTGGATCATGTTGTGGGGTGTTCATAAGAACTGTACATTTCTACTGCTTTAATATCAATAAAGTCCCTTACATGAGCACCACAACCTTTTCCCTTCTCTTTATTTCTCCTGTCGCTCATCTTAAATGGGTCATGCAACTTTTATGTATTTTCACAACAATGCTATCCAGCTTAAATGGTCACCATCTGATACGACGTACTCAGGAAAAGTCATGGATTATTCAACAGGAACCAAACCACCCAACCACGTTCAACCGATAGAGGGAGTCGATACAAACCAAACCAGTTTTTCCCTTCAATGACATGTATCTCAAGCCTCCCAACGAGTAAATGGCAACTACTTACTTACTCTTCTAACAATCCTAAACACTGACCGGTGTTTCCGTGGTCTGTACTGATGTTTCATTAGGACTTTGTCATGACGCATCTTCGTCAAAAGTACACTTTTAAGTCGCACTGTGCCTCGTTATCCTCACTTGGTGTCAAAGGTTCTCCCCTGTCCACATTTCACTGTTCTACGACTGCCCACTACCCCAGAGTGGCTCCGGCTTACGGACCAGGGAGGGGCAGTTTGGTCCGCATCACTCCTCGTCCGTTGGGATCCAGAAGTATTCCACCACCTTCCTGCTCCGTCTTGGGGGGGCCGAGTCGGGCCTCTCTCCTCCCATGACGGGCAGGTCGCCGAAGTGGGGGGGCCCGGGGTCCCTCCCCTGCTGGGGGGCAGACACCCTCAACATGGTTCTGGAGGGGTGGGGGGTCAAATGGTGGGTTGGGTGGGGGCATATACCTCGAATAAGCACTTGACCTCGGATAAAATGTATTCTTTTTTCAGGTTCATTATGATTTGCTTCAGATTGAATTGGGACCAAAATCACCCACGTTTTAGATAAATGTTCACTTTAGACATTAATGTCTTCTCAAATTGTTAACACTTCGTCTAACAGTTAATGAAGACAGCGGAATTACCCCCAGATATGTAGTATATAGTTTTGAGGTTTTAAGATTATCTTGAACGACTTGCTGTTAGAAACAAATTGTTATCAACTGTTATCGTCTAAAAGTTAAATGAAGACAGCGGAAATACCCCCAAATATCTAGTCTATAGTTTTGAGGTTTTAAGATAATCTTCAACCACATGTTGGTTGAAAACGCTAGAAACTTGTTTTGCAAAGAAATATTGACGTCTCCGTGCGGTTGCCGTGGGTTACCTGGAAGGGCTTCGGTCTGCATCCTCTGGATTGGGTTCAGGAGTTGAGATGTACACGGGGTCACCTTCCTGTGGGGTCACATGACAGGAAATGACTAGCCAAGTCAACACATATTTTGTTTCATCACATCCTGCACGTTTCCAGTGAATGAATACATACAAAACAGGTGCAATACAAAAACAAGGGTGTATTAAAAGTCTTAAATGTCAGTGCAACAAATTTATTTTCTACTTAATTTAGAAATGTCGTTTATTTTCATGGAACTAGACATATATACGACAATTACAACCTAAGGTTTAATGAACAAACTAAATGATATCATGAAAATAATTGTTTTCTTAAGGGGCCATTATAAATTAAACTGGCCCCTTGCACATATGCAGGGACTGGCTGGCTGTTAAAACATATAACATCTATATCATTATTTTGTATACAATAAAACAGCCAATATTTGGTTATATTACTTGTGAACACCATTTTACCACCTTTTTGTGTCCATTTGTAGATATGAATGTGCATACTGGTATGTCTTCTTACTAATCTGATCCCCGTCATGTCATACATGTTGTACACAACTATTTGTGTACAATATGGGGGGCAGTAGCTCAGGCGGTAGAGCGGGTAAGCTGGTATCCGCAAGTTTGCTAGTTCGGTCGCTGAGCAAGGCACCTAACCCTATCTGCTCCAGACGAGATGGCTTTCGCCGTGCGTGGTTGACGCCGACATTGGTGTGTGAATGTGTGCATGAATGGGTGAATTTCAGGCAATATTGTAAAGTGCTTTGGACAAAAGCTCTATATAATGCCGCTTTTCCACTGCATGGTACCAGCTCGACACGACTCGACTCGACTCAGCTCGCATTTTTTGCGTTTCCACCGCGAAAACATGGTATCTGGTACCTGAAGTGGCTGCTTTTTCTAGTACCGCCTCGCTCTAGGTTCCAAGCGGCTGAGCCGATGCTAAAAGGTGACGTCGGCAGACGGCCGGCCACTGATTGGCCAGAGAGTGTGACGAAGTCACGAGAGCGACATGGCAACCATGCTGGTAACAGCCATAGCAGCGCCGCAGCCAACATATTCCACTTCTTCAACTTCTTCAACATGCCAGCTAATAATAGTAATGTTATAGATGTCCTCCATTGTTGTTATGTGGGTTCTGTCCATGTGTGGGTTGCGTAGGTGTTGTTTGCGTCGCGTACAAAAATACGTCACGGCCCTTTCGCGCAGCCGACCCCGCCCACGTCCAGGAGGTACTATTTGTGGTGGAAAACGACCCCTGTTGCTACCGTGTCGAGTCGTGTCGAGTCGTGTTGAGTCGAGTCGAGTCGAGCTACATGTGCGGAGCAAAAGCGGCATAAGTGCAGTGCACCATTTGGAAAACAAGTGCTCACCGTGAAATTCCTTGCGCTGCCGTTGGGGTTCTTCAGAATCTTGACCCGCTGGTCGCTCTCGGTCATGCAGAGGAAGTAGCTCTTAATGTTGGCTTGGCACTGGGGGTACAACAGAATAAACGTCTGACTACCACTAAATCCTGGAAGGCCTGCACTCATACACATCACAGTGATCACAGTGTCTACAGTAGTGACCTTGTAAGATACTCACCTGTCTCAAAGACCCTTTCCACTGTGGCGTCCTCGTAGGAAACACACAGGTGTCGCTCAGAGCAATGACCATGGGTCCTGTTAGAAGACTAGTGAACTAGTATACCAGTGAAGATAAGTCTACTACGCATGCCCTGGTACCGTTTCGAGCAGACCCATCATGAGTGTGATGAGAGATAACTGTTTGTCCTGCGGTGACACCTCTGTGAAAATGGTGTTTGTCACAATCAATCAATTACATAGAAACTTGGCCGTGCAGCATTTTGAACTTTTTTGTAGCTGCTCCGCTTTGGGTTGCGCACTATTTATTGCTCTCAGCCTCACTTGTTAGTGGCTTTGGGTAAAGACATCTGCTTAATGTAAATTGGTCGTAAGTAACAAAGGATTCACTTACAGAGTCCCTCTTGACATCGGAAAACAAACGCATTGACAAACACCTACACTCCAACAACTCTTTTGCCTCCTAGACTAAGGGGCGCCGAAGATATATTCATGTAGGAATTGATCGTAGCCAGGCAAGCCGCCATACCTTTCTGGTAAGGCGTCAGCAAACCTTTAGCGCCCTATCTGATTAATACATCCAACTCAGGATGAAACCACGAAACATCCAGCAGTTTGAGTATCAGTCCGAAGTGCATTACGGCAGCATTTCTTAAGCTCTTTGGCCCTGACCCCATTATAGGTCAGATCGCAATGAATATCAGTCTGACCTTCACTGGGAAATAATTGATTTCCACATACAGTATGGGTACGGCCTTACGTTGAGCCAAAGAGATGAAATGACTAAGTGATGCTAATGCTCTCTTTGCTCTTGCCGATTCCGGACGGAAATAAAGCAAAAACATCTCTTCATTGATATTCCTTGAGTGCAAGTCAGTCTATTTCAGTTAAAATGGTTTGAAATGGACTCCTATACCGGCAAACCGATTCCGATACAGTTAACAAGCCACCGATCTCCCTGTCCCTTCATGTCCTACAGGGGGACCCCCATGTGGGGCTGGGCGATTAATTGAATTTTGATTGCGATTTTGATTTTAGCGTCAAATAATCACAAAACTATAATATAATATATTATATATATAAACAATTTTTTTTTTTTTCATTAAATGTTTTATAGTAAGCGCAGAACAGCTGGATACATATTATCTGTACATTATTTTAGATTTGAACATTTTCTATTTGACCATTTTGTGTATTTTTTTAAGGCGAAATTTACAAAGTTCTCATTTACAAAGTTTTTTTTGGGAGAGACATGCTGACAAATTGCATCATGTTTTCAAACACAAAAAATCAAAAAATAAAAATTGTGATTTCAATATTGACCAAAATAAGCGGGATTATGATTTTTTTCCATAATGGAGCAGCCCTACCCCCATGTGGGGTCCGGTCGCTCCAGAGGTGGTGGACCCCCTAAAGCAGGGGTGTCAAACCTACGGCCCGCGGGCCGGATCAGGCCCGCGGGCTCAGAGATAATGACATTCAGGCTGGCCTACCATACCACACTGAAGTACGGTGGTTAAGCCGAGGTGCCGCGCTCAAGCGTTTCTTTGAGCTAAGAGAGGATATTGGACCGTTCATGGAGAAAATGGTTAGCCCAGTGAAGGAACTTAAATGTCCGCAGTGGGTGCAGGATCTTTCCTTTATGGTGGATATTACACAGCACGTGAATAATCGTAACAAATGTTGCAGGGCCGCAAAATAATTGTCACTCAGTATAACGACAGCATCCGCGCATTCAAGTCTGAAGAATACAGATCTTTGAAAATAAGTTTACTCAGGTTTCATGTTAAAAGAAAATGAATATTGTGCAGTATATCATTCTCAGCTTCAGTAGCCTACAAAACAGTTTGATCTGATGTAGCCTAGTCGCATTGCTCATGCACTGCTATATCTTTTATGTTTGTTTCTTTTATTTATATGTGCACATTTACATTTTCAAGGCAGTATGATAGCTTTCTTCACAGCAACAGAGAGTTAGTTTAGTGTGGTGAGTTGGTTCAGGTGTTCAGATGTAAAAATGTATTCTCTCAACTCTATCAAATAAACCAGTTGTTAATGAATGTGAAATGCATTTTATTTCAATTCCATTGGCCTATCTGTGAATAAATGTGTTGTGCTAATACAGATCCTTGTGATCTGTGATTACTGTATGCGGCCCCTGAACCAAAATGAGTTTGACACCCCGTCCCTAAAGCCTTACTGCTTTGTTCTGCCGCTGGGCCTTCAGGTCCTCCTGGGCCCTGAGGACGTCAGCCAGCCCCTGGTGCTTCTCCCTCCACCCCAGGCCCTCCTCCCGACGCTCCTGGCTCTCCTTCTCCACCCGCCGGCGCTCCTGCTGCGCCTCCTGCAGGGCCTGGGCGGCGGTGTCCCTCTGCCCCTCGGCCGCCGCCGCCCGCCGCCGGGCGCACACCTCCCTGTAGCGGGAGGAGGGGGGGGGAGGAGGAGGAGGAGGGGGGTAGGAGGAGGAGGGGGGGAGGAGGAGGAGGAGGGGGGGGGAGGAGGAGGAGGAGGAGGGGGGGAGGAGGGGGAGGAGGGGGGGGGAGGTGTTCCAAAGGAGAGTCAGAACCAAACGCCGGCTTTTGATCCTGGGAGAGCCCTGTCTGCGGACTTCACAGAGAAATAATCTTCCCCCAAAGTAGGTCATCACTCTTCTCTTCACAGACACACACGCACGCACTCGCACACACACACACACACACAGACACACACACACACACACACACAGACACATACACAGACGGACAGACAGACAGAAAGACCGACAGGACAGAGACACACACACACCACACAAACACATACACACACACACACACACACACACACCCATCCCTCTCGAGGGACGCATTCCTTCCCTGATGTTACCCCTCAAATTCTTCCCTGGCAGGTTTCTCGAGGTGTCGGCGGGGGAATATCAGTTTTTTTTCATTTTATAATACTTGTCTTTGATGTCTGCGTTCTCCTGGGTGAGGCGTCTGAGGCGGGGTCGGAGGTCATCCCGCTCCGCCTCCAGGGTCTGGTTCTCCCCCAGGAGGCTCTGCCTTTCCCCTGAGGCCCGGTCCAGCCTCAGCTTCGTCTCGAAGTAGCTCTTCTCCGCCCTGGCCAGCGACAGCTGCACCTCCGTGTGCTGCGGAGGAGAGGAAGGATTCTCTCAGTTGGTGCTTATAATGGACCCTTCGTTGTGGAAGGTCGATCCTCATTTGACTCTCATACAAAAGAAGATGTTTCAGAGGTTTTCCGAGATTTGCCTGAGGATATTTTTAAAAAGGAAACCTTAAAACAATTTATTTTTGATGATAATGTATGTAGTGGGTTGCATAGTATTGCTTTGGATTGAACCCTTTGTGGTCCAAATTTAGACTTAAAAGTAAACGTCGGATAAGGTGGTAATACGGACTCCAATCAACGGCTATAGCCTGGGTTAGACGCAACCTGTCGCAGGTGTGAATTGTGACTGGCGGTTTTGGGTGAGCGGGCGACATCCATTAAACGTTGCGGCCTTCTGCCACTCCACCTCCTTCTATTTTTACGACTTTATTGTAGTACTGTTCTCGTTGTCACGTGAAAAAAACAACCATTACTTTCTTGATCGTACTACATTACTACAGGGAATAAAAGAAAAGAAAAAACACAGAAAAAGACAACAAAAAAAAGGGGAGGGGTCAGCTCCACTGTCTGTCTGTCTGTCTGTCTGTCTGTCTGTCTGTCTGTCTGTCTGTCTGTCTGTCTGTCTGTCTGTCTCTCAGTCTCCCTGTCTGTCTGTCTCTCAGTCTCCCTCTCTCCCTGTCTCTCAGTCTCCCTGTCTGTCTCTCAGTCTCCCTGTCTCTCAGTCTCCCTCTCTCCCTGTCTGTCTGTCTGTCCCTCAGTCTCCCTCTCTCCCTGTCTGTCTGTCTGTCCCTCAGTCTCCCTCTCTCCCTGTCTCTCAGTCCTCCTCTTCCCTGTCTGTCTGTCTGTCCCTCAGTCTCCCTCTCCCTGTCTTGGCTGTCTGTCCCTCAGTTCTCCCTCTCTCCCTGTCTCTCAGTCTCCCCTCTCTCCTGTCTCTCAGTCTCCCTATCTCCCTGTCTCTCCAGTCTCCCTCTCTCCCTGTCTCTCACGTCTCCCTGTCTCTCAGTCTCCCTCTCTCCCTGTCTCTCAGTCTCCCTCTCTCTCAGTCTCCCTCTATCCCTGTCTGTCTGTCTGTCTGTCTGTCTGTCCTGTCTGTCTGTCTGTCTGTCTGTCTGTCTGTCTGTCTGTCTGTCTGTCTGTCTGTCTGTCTGTCTGTCTGTCTGTCTGTCTGTGTGTGTGGTGTGTGTGTGTGTGTGTGTGTGTGTGTGTGTGTGTGTGTGTGTGTGTGCTGTGTGTGTGTGTCGTGCTGTGCTGGTGTGTGTGCGCGCGGCGTCCACCTCCTTCTTGAGCCGCTGCAGCTCCTGGCTGAGCCGGGTCGCGGTCCGTCTGGGACTGCTCCGTGTCCTGCCGGCTCGCCGCAGCCTTGGCCTCCGCCAGGGAGCGGCTCTGCTCCGCCGCCCCCAGCGACGCCTCCGCCTGCTGGGCCGCCCGGGAGCACAGCGTCGCCCTCTGCTGGCTGTGGTGCAGCGTCTGCTTCAGCTGGGGGGGGGCCGAGAGAGGGGATGTAACGGCACCGTGAACGATGAGACTGGGATAGGATTTTTAAGACACAAAATAAGCTTAAGAGAAATAAGATGGACTTGGACTTCATGAATGCTAAGAGGAAGATGTCTACCTCCTATCATTATTATTTCTTTTTTCTTTTTACACTATGCACTGTTGTGCATGTCTTTGACTCTGACATTTATCGGATACCAATTGCTTGTTATTGCTGTGTTGCTTCACTTGTTAAGCATGAAAAGCTCTGGATTCTGATTGGTGGTCGCTGCCTCCTTCCTCCTCCTCCTGCTCCTCCTCTCCCTCCTCCTTCTCCTTCCACCTCCTCCTCCCTCTCCTCCCCCCCTCCCCCTCCTCTTCCCCTCCCCCTCCCCCTCCTCCTCCTCCTCTCCCCTCCTCCTCCTCCTCCTCCTCCTCTCCCTCCTCCTCCTCCTCCTCCGCCTCCTCCTCCTCCTCCTCCTCCCCTCCTCCCCCCCCTCCTCCTCCTCTCCCTCCTCCTCCTCCTCCTCCTCCTCCTCCTCCTCCTTCCCCCCCTCCTCCTCCTCCTCCTCCCCCCCCTCCTCCTCCTCCTGTCCTACCTCCTTGACCTGAGCCAGCAGCTCCTGGTTGAGGTTCCTCAGGTTCCTCATGGTCAGTTCGTTCTCCGTGCGCATCATGATTCGCTCCATGTGGATTTCGTTGGATAAATACTTGTTCTCCTTTTTCAGGTCCTCACATTCCTGGAGGAGGGGTCAGTTCCAGAGAAGAACATGATAATTATGATAGTAATAATAACAATAATAATAATAATAATAATACTACAAGGACACTGTACAGTAAAGGTAAAACAAAAGGTAATTAAATAACATTAGACATCAAACAGTGACAATAAAACAGACACTGAACATTTGTTAAAGACACAGAGAAAAAAAACAAAACAACAACTAGATAATAAATAAAACAGTGGTAAAAGATACATGGGAAGAGGAAATAGAAGTGTGTGTGGGGGGGGGGGGGGTGCGTTGGTCAAGGTCAGGGTAGGAGGCGTTAGGGGTAGGAGGGAAAGCCAGGGTGAATAGGAGGGTTTTGAGTAGAGATTTGAAAGCGGACAGTGAAGTGCATTGAAGCAGTGCAAGTGGTAGGGAGCTCCAGAGTTTTTAGAAGTCACGCTACATGTCATGCCTGCAGCCACATGGTTTGAGAGCACAGAGTGCTTAAGAGGAACCGTGAAGGAAATCAAGACAGATCCTAACTCCTTATGATCTGCTGTGCCTCCCATACACTCAATAAACGTATCTACAAATGCAGTGGTTAATTATGTGTTTGTAGGAGTCTTTATGAGCGTGAATGGATGGGACGAAGGCAGTAAAATAATATACATTATTTGTAGGCCTACTTTCTTTGGCTGGAAAGTACTAATACGTTTCATGCATGTAGTCAAGCACATGCAACTAAGTGTGTTATTTACACTAGTTAATTCTGGTTGCACATTTTTTCTTACATCGTCCTCCTCACCCGTTGACATTGATGCCCACATTAGCATTGACATTGACCCGTGAGTCGTGACCTGGTGACATGAAAGGACCAGACCCATAATCAGGCCTGGAGTTAAGAGCATTGACAGCTGGCCTACCTTTCTCTTGCGAACCAGTTCGCCCTGCAGGTGGTTTATCTGGAGGAAGGACCCCGAGGTGCCGAGCGCGCTTAGCGGTCGTACCGCACGCACAGGCCTCCTCCCGAACCTCGCGGTGCCCTTCACCTCCTCCAGCTCCCCGCTCCCGAACCGGCTGCCCCCGGTGACGTTACTGCTGCTCATCGACATCGACTTGTACATACGGTCCTCTAACGACGGTGACTTACCGGCCGAACCGGACAACGTCTGGAAGTCTCCATGCGAAGTGGCTCTGAGTGACATGTCGAAGCATCGACCTACCTAGCGCTTCCTGAGAAACGCGCTGGTATGAGCCGCTAAAAGGTCCGTGTACTATCCTCGACTTGAGTAAAGGGACCAGTTTGTTTACTTCTCCAGGGGGAACCCAATAACGGTAACGGAGCGCCATCCATCATGCATGATGCAATGTAATACACAAAGTTTCCAGGGGAGGGGACATAAGGATACTCCGTTAGTAGGTACCGGTGTACCGGTGTAGTGTACATAGCCTAGTGTCTTTTTCATAAACTATCGTAGATAATCCCGTAAAATGTAACATTCATAACATTTTAGAAATGTTCTAGAGTAGTATCCCCACTACTTAATTGTCCAACTGTTGATCCACCCTACTTGATGAAACCTGGGTGTTGTGTTTGACAAAGACATGTCATTAGTGCAGCACTGTAAACAGCTGACCAAAAATTGCTTTTTTCAACTGAGGAACATTTCGAAACTCAGGAAAATGGTTTCACAAAATGACTTGGAGCTGATCACTCATGCATTTGTGTCTTCGCGTTTAGACTATTGTAATAGTTTGTTTTCTTGTCTAAACAAAAAGGAGCTGTCTCGCCTGCAGTTAGTGCAAAACTCTGCAGCGAGAGTTCTGACTCGCACCAATAGGAGGACTCATATAACCCCTATTCTTAAAGCTCTTCATTGGCTGCCAGTTTCGTCCAGGATCAATTTTAAAATTTTGGTTTTAACGTTCAGAGCTTTGCATGGCCAGGCTCCGCCTTACATCAGTGATCTGATCCAGCCTTACACCCCAACTCGGGCTCTGAGGTCTGTGGATCAGAATCTGTTGACGTTGCCACACACTCGTTTCCGGACCAGAGGAGACAGATCCTTCCAGGCTGTTGCTCCCAGGCTCTGGAACGATCTTCCGCTCTCTCTGCGTTCGATGGAGTCTATTGACTCCTTCAAAAAGCAACTAAAGACCTATTTGTTTGCTCATGCTTTTGCTTAGCTGTCTTGGGGCTGCTATGTCTGTCACCTAGTTGTCTTGGCCTTTTAAACTTAAATTTGTATGTACTTCTTAACTGTGTATTGTTATTGTTTTTGTTTTAACTGTGAAGCGCTTTGTGACCCTGGTCTGTGAAAGGCGCTGTACAAATAAAGCTTACTTACTTACTTACTTACTTACTTATTAAGACCTGATAAGTTTGACAAATGAGCTTCTACCAGAGCCTTATATCTGTAGACCCTTTATCGACCAAAAAATATGCATAAACAAACCCTCAACAATAGAAACCGCAAGACAGCGCCATACGTGGTTAAACAAGTCGTTGCACAATGTCTAATTCACACACTGTGCTCAGAGTAGACCAGACTTATTTTATGTCCACTCCCCTACATAGAATAGATAGAGTCTTCGGGGGCAGTGTTTTTGCCACTATCTAAAATAACAGGATGGAATAGGATGGAAGTTGGTCGTACAATAACAACAAATGAGCCTTGACGACAAACTTCTGTTTTTCACACCAAGTATCATGACACACACACACACACACACACACACACACACACACACACACACACACACACACACACACACACACACACACACACACACACACACACACACGCATGTAGGCACACACCACACTCCCAAACACACTCCCAAGAGGCCCCACTTGGGTATTGTCGTTCGTACAACCTATTTCATCCTGTGGGCTTGGAGGCACTTTAGTGGAAGACAAATCAACCTCTGTGACGCAGAACGGGTGTGGTATGATCCCATAAACCTTTCCTGAGTGGCTGTTTGTAATTGTCTGTGAGTCTTTGTTGTGAACATACTCCAGGAACCCTTCTCTCCTAATGGACACTGGGAATGTAATAAAACATTGGCTCTGCATCCAGCCAAGGAACTGGATCATGACCGGTCATCAGCCCTTCTGCATGGTCCTCCTGATCTCTTTGAATCGGCCCAGGGATGTGCCACGTGTGGTATTGTATCCTGCTGTGAGTAACCACAGCCCAGGGAGGAACCTAACGGTTTGATCAAGGGCACGGAGCCAGGCCCGGCTCTCTCTCCTCGAGTGCACGTCCATACGCAGTCTAATGAATGGGACAAACAACAAGTGGACTACATAGTGCATCGGCCAGGGTCTGACAAATCACATATCTGTAACATTTGAGCTGAAAAAGTCTAGTTATGTTTCTTTTTAATGCATATTTTGGTATGATAGGCTTTTCTAAGTGGTAGCTTTCTTGTATTTTTCCTGGCCTTTATACCCATACCCAGTAATTCAAACAATATGCGTGAATGTACATGTATTGTTGCCGGAAGGTATGTAGGAACGTGGAACATGTCTTAATCCACATTATATCACATCTACATGACCGAGGCTTTTAGAAAATATACAGTTTTGTGGGTGATTTAGCTTTCCATTAATGATAAATGATAAAATGATAAAAATGCATCAGCTGTACACTTTTTCATCTATATAATATAGGGTTATGTACATATAAAAGAATCAAGGAGGGTGGATCAAGTCCCAACTCATGTTATATCACATCTGGAGAATAGGGGCTTTCAGAAAATGTATAGGTTAGGTAGTTGAAAATGAATTACCTAGGTAGAGGCCATATTGTTTTCACTGCATACTTGGTTGCATACAGGATGTTGCAACCAAATGGATTTGAATAACTCTTGGAATGCCCTGTTTCCTTTCAAAATTATTAGTGCTCTCAGTTTTCCTTGTCCAGCTAAAGCACATGTACTATCACAACCAGTAAAAAAAACATGTAAATAGTGTGGTAAATAAACTTCCAAAGCTTTTCAAATCTTATTTGGAAAATAACTTCACATGGTGTCTTTTTACAATTTATTCGTTACCAGCATTTATAGTGTTGATCAGCAGTGGAAAAAGTCTGCCAAAGTAGTTGACGTCGCTTAGCAACCGAAGACGCTGGGGTTGAAATGTTACCGGACTACTACCCATGCAAGTGAACGGAGAGTTCCACGGCATTGAGAAGACCCGTGCAATAAAGGCCTATAATATTTCTATTTATGGCATTGATTTCTCCTCAGATTTGGCCAATACAGCAATGATGATAACAAAAACAAAAAAAAACACAAATGCGTGATCAAAGGCCCGGCCCGACCCGGCTCAAGGATAGTGGTGGGAAAAACGGTAGCATATTTAAACAAAATTCAAAAAAATTCAATGAATTATTTCTGACCGGGGACATTAGGGGACATTAATTCGGTCTTCCTCATTTTTTCCCGGGTCAATGACCGGTAATAACCGGACAACGGAAACTCTGCATAAACCAACCTAACTTTCACCGTCAACACCGAACCCGATATTCTCAAACAGAAGTTTCAAAATAAGATCTAGTAGTAAGTACGGGTAGCATAGAACTAACGTTAGCCAAGTGGGGGCTCCATGATTGCTAAATCTAATGAGAGGTAAAATTGCCATTAAGGCAGGAAAGCATAGTATCACTTGCGACTGTGCTTCGCAGTATGCCTTGCGAAACCCAGTATGCCTTTCGAAACACCTCGTGATTGGTCGATGAAACGCTACCAGCAACGCCTAAAGGGCGTTCTTGCGTCAACGCCCAAGCCTGCAGATGGACCCTTCTCGGAAAATGCGCCGACTTTGGCGAGAAGGGTCCAGCGCCGCCTCTGTGTACCACTTCTTATTTCTTCTGTCATACTTCTCTATTCTGGGATGTACATCACTTTGAAAGTAACAGAGATATATCAAGATTAATGAAGATGTTGTGCTAAAACAAGCCTTTTTCAATGATACTGCTCCTAGTCTATCTAACACTGTATTAAAAATGGGTTTGACTGTGCAAAAAACGTTTCCCAACATGAAGGCTAATGTCAAACATTTACATCAAATATCATATCAAATGATGGTAAATCTGAGTAGCCCTGATTGTCATGAAAAGAGCAACATATAGCATGAATGGATATCTCTGAAAATGAACTTCACACAATGGGACACAAACCTACTGTGTAGGTGCTGTAGGACGATTATAGCAAAAACAATGATTGTTTAAAAAAGCTACTCATTTGAAATGTCTATCATGCCTCTTAGTACTTATATGGACCCTACAAACCAATTAGTAGGGAGAACAGGGTAATGTGAGACTTCGGGTAATGTGAGACACCCCCTGTATCTATGCAACGGAACACATTTGTGGTCATGTGACCATTATGTTTTCAAGCCCTTTCCATTTCCCCTTGGCCATGAAGCAGAGAACCTCATGGTGCTGTTGTAAGCATGTTTCTTTCTCAAAAATATTTTTTTTTGCATGTGAAAGTACATTTTCTTGCTGTCAACTTAATCAACTGTTGTGCCAAAGCAAATTGATTGAGGTAGAAAAACTTATATCATACATGTTGCTGAACTAGCAAAATATAAAACCATGTGATGATGCTTAGCTGAAGATTAGCCTGAATTACTAAGAGAGGTTGTTTTTTCTAAAATGGTTATGGTGGGGTTAAGTGCGACAATGTCTCAGTGTCATAAACATTGTAGAAAAGCCATCACGCCAAGGCAATACAGCAGGAAGACAACCTAGGGCAAAACACCCCTCGAGGAGAAGGAGAGTGCAGCCGCTGAGGTCAAGGAAGGGAAGCTGTCTATAAGAGCAGCTGCAAGGGGCAGAAATATTGACAAGTCAAGCCTCCTAAGATTCATGAAGAAAAAAGAGAAAGGGGAAGTAAAATCAGTAGCATGGGGTGCAGTAGCTGAAGAGAAAATTCACAGATGAGATGGAGGAGGAGCTTGCCCAACACTAGAAACAACTAGCTGACCAGTTCCATGGCCTTCCTCCAGTTAAGTGCCGTCAACTGGCATTTGAATTTGACGAGAAAAAAAATATCCCTGCCAATTGGACAAAGACACAATGTAGGTAGGCTAGGGTGTGCAAGAGATCACGTTGATTCTGTAGGTTAACTAAGGCAAACGGATCTTGCCACAAAGCTTAATCTTATAATAATGATGTCTACTCTAGGGGCAAATTGGTTTGGCAGCTTCCTAGCACGTCGCCATCTCTCTGTCAGAAGTCCAGAGGCAACATACCTGGGAAGGGCTACAGCATTCAATAAAAACCGCAGTCAGGGAGTTCTTTGACAATCTGGCTGTAGTGATGGGCTAGTGATACCTGTAAGGTTTGGTTTTGATTCTGATAAGGTTCTTCCCTTGCGTCTCATCTTTAACAGGCATACATTCCCTCCACACATGATTTACAATGGGGATGAAACAGGCGTCTTTACAGTACAAAAGCCACAGCAGGTAAGCTACACATGATACACTAGAGAGCACCAGACGGATACTGAGTGGCTGAAGGATGACGAAATACTTGCACAATTTCTCAGAAGAATCCAGGGAAACACGAAAGAGTGGGAGAGACCCACGTTTGCTATAAAGGAAAATGATTTGGCACATGTTCATAAAAGTGATGTGGTGAAGAAGCTGCCTCAACCTAAAAAGGCCCGGAGGAACCACACTGAGAGAGCAACTCCTCATCTTTCCCTGTAACCTTCAGGGCTGGAATGTAGAGTAGGACAGTAGGCTGACGTTCTACTCCAGGTGGATCTAGTCCTGTGTTCTGAGTTCCAGGCCGTTCTAGCTGTTTCTTTTTTGTGTTCTGACCCCCAGATTGTGTTCTAATCTATCTGGTTCTATATGTCATTTGATTGTTAATTAAAACATTTTGAATTATACTATGTTGTATTTGATTTTGTTCAGAGTTACTTTCAAGTGTTTAGAAGGAAAAAAAAAAGTGCTTAATTGTCCAATCCCCATGATTCTGTTACTAGTCTGAAATTAGTTCTGGAATGTGTGGTTGTCAAGCTAGCTGTCAGGATTCTAACTCTTACATGTGTTGTTATGGTAGTTCTAGAGTGCATACAGTAAGTGGATCAGTTTACCCCCAGCTGATTCACTTTACCCCCTTGATTTATCTAGTCGGACTCAGTTTACTACTAAAATGGGGTAAAGTGAGACACAAGATCACTTTTTAAAAAACAATCATATTTTCACTGCCCTTCGTCCTGAATACATTCAGATCATTTCCATTTTAGGAAACATCCTGAATTAATGGGAAATGTGTTAATTTTACTGATATGTAATTTTAGCTTGCTTAGAGGGGAGCAAATGTAAAAAAAATCTCACTTTACCCCACTCTCCCAACAAGTGAGATTTTGTCACCTTTCGTGTTACCAAATTTTGCTCGGGCCCATGGACTAACAGTCATGATTTGGTTCAGGAAGTATTCACTGACAAAGGATTGATTGATTGATTGATGGTTGGATGAATGGATGGATCGATGCAAGAGTGAGTGGAGGGTTGGATGAATAATCGGCGAGTAAGAATTTCATGTTGAAAACCTTCGACAACACAAGACGTTGCTATTAAAGTCTCAAAGAGTCTATGTTGGTTTGTGTTCTTGGCCCGGAGAAGCATACAGGAATTGAGCATCTTTATGGAGTGTGTGTAGATGATGGCTGGTTTAAGCAGCCTCATCTGGCCCGAGTTAGGCTGATTGGACTCTGGGGCTGGGTGAGGCTGGGTTTGACCCAGGGGTGGACTGGCCATCTGGCATGCCGGGCATTGTCCCAGGGGGCCGTTGACCCAATGTGGGCCGGTCCGGTCCGCAGCAGGTGCTGCTGCGCCGGGAGACGAGCGATTGGAGGCATATATGCGAAGTAACGTTAGCCTGGGGCTAGCTAGGCTACATTTTGAGGCATGTCCAAAACAAAGTAGAAAACATTTTTACATTGAATGTGATGTGACCTAATTAAGTGCATACTTGTGACAACATATTAGCCTAGAGTTGATGGGCTGTGACTATCGGTAGTTGTGGTTGATTTTGTTTAAATATGCCGAATTGTGATATTATGGGTTATAATTGTTCAGATGATTTGGCTAAACTAGCTAACAGCTGCTAACGTCAGCAGTCTCTTGTTGCCATAGCAACAGTAAGCATTGACACGGACTAATGAGCTGTAAATAGAGATGCAGAATCAAGCTGTATTGTAAATACAGATGATATATTTGAATTTTAGCACAAAAACAAGTAAACCTATAGGAAATAATTTGTTTAATTTGCAATATTTGAGAGAGAGAGAGAGAGAGCTTCTCTTGACTTTCTGAGTTTATTATGCAACTTGTTTTGTCTCAGATTGAAACAAAAGGTTTGATTATGATAATTTCCTGGTTGAAGATTTTTTCAAACATCTGCACATCTTTTAAGTTAAATTAACAGTTATGCAGGTAGGCCTTAGGGCTCTTTTGAGACTTAAGTCATCCTTCATGACAGATAAATGATCTATAGCCGTGTGAAAAAGTCTAAGACATGAATTACAGGTCTGAATAGATATGCATTCTCATATACGTGTATTGTGCACATACACGTATATGAGAATATGAGACGTATATGAGATATATATGAGAAAATCAATTCTCTATTTATGGATTCATAATGACTGAGTCACCGTTAAAACAAATGAGTTTCAGCTCTAATGCTGCTAGTGTCTGTAATATGTTTAGATTATTTGTCAGGATATTTTGTCATTATTGTCCGAGTCTGGTTTTAACTAATGCTGGGCTTACACCAAAAGATTTTCACACTCACAGACTAAAAACTGTCAGAGAGAATTTAGCGTTGGATCAAGTGTGATATCTAACAAGGGTTTTGTAGATATGTAGATATGGGGGGTTGAGATGCAGCGACCACAAGAGGTCTGTTAACTTCGTGTGCGGGTTTCACAGCTTTCTTGTCAGCAGCTACTCAAAAGAGACTCAAACTTGAAAAACAAAATTTTTACTATTATTCGGATGCATGTACTTGATTAAATTGTTTTAATCAAGTACATACAGGGTTCTTCCCGTTCGTCTCGTCCAACCCCTAGTGCTGATAATGTAGTGGGCTGGTCTGGACAGAAAATGCCAGGGCTGAAATTTTGTCCCAGTCCACCCCTGGTTTGACCCAATGTATTCTATAGTGCTGCTCTGGGAAGATGAATACCTACGTGTATGTTGTTTTGACATGCAGTGGCATACAACATGTTTGCGTGTGTTATACAGCATGAGTTAACCTCTCTGTCTGCCTGGG
The DNA here is from genome assembly GCF_902167405.1 of Gadus morhua. Taxonomy (NCBI): domain Eukaryota; kingdom Metazoa; phylum Chordata; class Actinopteri; order Gadiformes; family Gadidae; genus Gadus; species Gadus morhua. The sequence goes on along the minus strand of NC_044056.1, from coordinate 4,307,744 downwards.
AGGGGCCGTTGCTGGAGATAGAGAGGAAGAGGATAGAGGGGAGGAAATAAGAGAGAAAGAGACATTACGGTCGCACAGAAGAGGAAACTGACCAATGAGAGATAGTGAGAGAGAGGGAGATAGACGCACAGAACAGGAAACTATGGCTAATACGAGAGAGAGAGAGAGAGAGAGAGAGAGAGAGAGAGAGAGAGAGAGAGAGAGAGAGAGAGAGAGAGAGAGAGAGAGAGAGAGAGAGAGAGAGAGAGAGAGAGAGAGAGAGAGAGAGAGAGAGAGAGAGAGAGAGAGAGACAGACAGAGAGAGACAGAGAGAGAGAGAGAGAGAGAGAGAGAGAGAGAGGAGAGAGAGAGAGAGAGAGAGAGAGAGAGAGAGAGAGAGAGAGAGAGGAGAGAGAGAGAGAGAGAGAGAGAGAGAGAGAGAGAGAGAGAGAGAGAGATTCATAAATGTGTCATTTTAATAGTAGCATTAAAACTATGATCTCAGGAACAGTATCAACAACAACACTGACCAGATAGATAGACAGACAGGGGGATGGAGGAACAGACAGACAGAGGAACAACAGACCGATGGATAGATGGATGGCTGGCTGAACATAGGGACGGACAGGAAGAACAAGTTATTATCACTGTGTGGGAAAATGACAAAACAACAGAGGGAACCAGGGAGAGAGAGAGAGAGAGAGAGAGTAAGAGAGAGAGACAGAGGGGGAAGGGAGCGCAGGAAGAATGGAGGAAGAGGGTTCCCTCCTGGCGCTGGCCAGTTCTGTCAGCTATGACATCAGAGGAGCTATGCTTGCTAAGCAGAAACTAAACAGAGCAGTGGAATCCATCATGAACCGGGAGTTGGCGTTCTCGCACCTCAATGGCTGCTATCTTCCTGTGTAGTGTTTTTCAACAACGTCCCCTAATCGTTTCACAGGATTTTATTCATGGGGAAGTGCGGGAATGGACCCTAAACAAATTGGTGCTCATCGTTGTCAAGTTCATCAAAGCTACATACACTCTAGACTTTTAGCTATAAAAATATCCTTTCGAATTGCTCGTTGGTCGTAATCTAGGGTTACCAGGGTGCAGGAAATCCTTAGTCGTTTATCACTGGTAGAATTTAAAAGGTGAAATACGAGTTTCATCGTATGGCAAACCAATATGACCTCCCACTGACATTTTTTGATGCAGTTTTATGGCTGTCCTACCTCCAGCAACGGTGATCTGATAGAGGGGCATCAAGCAGATTTGACCTTCACTTCCTGTTTCCTCTCAACACACTCATCACATGCGTCGTCGTCGTCTTCTCTTGATTTATTTTGTCGAGCCTCCCCGTCGCTTCACTTCAGTTATATTTCTGGTTCATCTGGAGTCATGGCAAACCTTTGGTTTTACTCTCCAGTGATTTTTCTCTCTCTATCCATCCACATTGCTTTTAATCAAGGGCAATTAAAAGGTATGTAATCAGGATTTTGTCTTGGTCTCTTGGTGTTTGTGAGTACCAGGTTATGGATATTGGATAAGAAACAGGATGGATTGCAAAAATATAATGATAAAATGTTTGGGGCTATGCCCAATGTTTTTCTCAAGATAGTAGAAAATAGTTCTATATGGAAATGTAAGTCTATTATTTGCATTCTGTAGTTTACTTAAATTTTCAATTTTTTTCTTTGCGTGTGTAAATGTTTCTTTCTTTCTTTAAGCAAATGTCCTTGTTTCAAAGCTTTTTTAATTGGATTGTTTATTGACTTATATTCACTTAGTGTCATTTGTTAGGTTATATTAAATTAGATATTGAAATAAAAGTTTCTGAAAGAAATTACTTATTAACTATCTATTACTATCTATTTATAGATTTTTCTATTTTTTTTTTAAATCCAATGACCTCACCTGACATATTTTAATGCGTACAGCTGATCCCATTAGCGCAAGGGTCGCTGGGGTTTTCATGATCCCTGAAACCGGTACATACCAGTTCACCGCCGCCGAAGCGAGGGACGCTTGTCTCAGGCTGAATGCTACCATAGCGACCAGAGAGCAAATGGTGGTGGCGCTGCAGAGTGGATTTGAAACGTGCAGGTAATGACGATTTATCACGTGAACGTTTCACAAAGCGACTTCCGTCATCCATGGTTCTTGCTGTCACACAGGGGCGAATCTAGGTTCTGACTTTTGGGGGGGCTCAACCCCAGGAAGCCACATGGGTATATGGAGTATATAAAAAATCCTGTCCAAGATTTTTTTTTCGACAACCTTTATTTTCTTAGTTACTATGCTGTTGTATGTCTAAGCCAATAGCTGGCAGTGTCAGCTTAATAATGCAGTTCTGAACCACTAAAGTAATGAAAGGAAAAAAGAATGTTTGGATGAAGGAATAATCAAATGGATGTGAACTGTAATAACAAATTTGAGGTATATTAAATTTCCTTTGTGCAAGTTTCACTCAAAAATTACCATATTTTCCTGAATATGTTACTGAAACAGATCACTATTTCGGGAGCACTAAACTATGTTGTCTCACTTTCAGGGACCCATACATTTTTATAAAACTTCTGATGACAAAAAATCTTGCTGTTCTGATGCAAAAAAAAAAGGGTGCTAATTTTCAGTTAAAAAAAAACCCGCTGGCCTTATTTTATCAGTTGAGGACATTTTCATTGCCATAACAACGTGAGCTAATCAACAAGTACAACATGTTCTAGACCAGTGATCCTCAATTATTTTCTGTCATTCCCCCCCTAGGAGATGGTTTTCACGCCCTCCCTGAATTGAAATAGCCTACTATTGAGAACCTGCTAATATTTATTAATTTAGATTAATAAAATTAGCAGAGATAACATCTGCAACAACTTAAAACAATTTCGAGGTTCAGTTTATTAACTCAATTTGTAACATTTAAACAAGACTGCTAAGTCTGTGTGAATCCCAAAACAGAGTAACAAGAGCAAATGATTCACTGGGGTTTGCTTTAAAAATTTAATTTATTTCTTTTAATTAAAAATATTTTTAAACAGTAAACATTGGTGACTTGTCAGCTTCATCAGCTTCTCACTTTTAAAAAAAAATATATATATTCATCTTTCAATCATGAATCTAGACACCAAGTCCCTCTGTCATGACTTTGTAAGATCAAAATTCTGGTAAAACTTCTGACCCTTGGTATTATGTTTATTTAAAATAAAATAAGTAACTTATTAAAATAAATAAATAAATAAATAGGACACTAAGTCCCCTCTGCCACTCATGCCCCCCCCTGACACCTTTAATCAGAGTTCTCCTGAGTTTCATAGTATCAGACCATGTTGTACTTGTTGATTAGCTCATGTTGTTATGTCAAGGAATACGCCCTCAGCTGATAAAATAATGCCTGGGTTTTTTTTTAACTAAAAATTAGCCCCCATGTCAACTTTTTCTGCTCCTTGCTCATTATCATGCTTATCATACTACGCAGCCTTACAAGGCTCTGCCGACAAAAACATTTAAGAAGAGGCATAGATAGAATCGCCTTGTGGTCAACTGTCATTTAATAGTCATCTGACAGATTATGTCAAGGTTTTAAAATGATTATTATTATTATTACCAGGTCATGTTATAACACAGATGGAAATCGTGGATTTTCTCATAAAGACTAGCTAGCCTCTTTGACAGACAAAACAGCAGAAACTATGTTAGGTGAGCTCGTGCTGCATTTTTGGTTTTGTCAAACAGGAGAGGCCCACCCACCAATCAGAGGTTAGAGATTCCTGCAGGAAGGTTGCACTCGATTTCACTAGCCCATTTGAGCCTGTTCATTAGTGTACAACATCCATCCTCTCATTGCTTGTGTAAAAAAAAACACAAAAAAGGTCTAGCTTTGCCACTGCAAGATAGAAAATGAAATAACACAAAAACACAGTAGCCTGCATTATATGAAAAGATGATCCAGATTAGGTCTGTATACACCAGTATCAAGAATTATTAAATATTAAAACCACAAAATGTAACGATATATTTGCATTAATCTTAACCATTGCAGTGGTTAGGATTGGGACAAATATCATAATAACATGACATTTAGTCATTCTAATTAAAATATTAAAATATACATCCTTGGTTGACGCTGGACGATACATTTCAGTGAGAAAGCAAATAAATCGTACCAAGCCTCTGTGCCGCTTTTCTGTGAACAGCTTTGGATGGACGGATGATGTGAAGAAAGGGATCATCCCACGCATAACCCCAGAACAGAACTGTGGGAAGAGCGTAGTAGGGTTGGGCACTTGGAGTGTGCCGGAAAGCAAGCGCTTTACCGCTTTCTGCTTCAAACCAGAAGGTAAAGTATCATCTATCTATCTATCTATCTATCTATCTATCTATCTATCTATCTATCTATCTATCTATCTATCTATCTATCTATCTATCTATCTATCTATCTATCTATCTATCTATCTATCTATCTATCTATCTATCTATCTATCTATCTATCGATCTCTCTATCGATCTATCTATCTATCGATCGATCGATCTATCTATCTATCTATATCTATCTATCTATCTATATCTATATCTATGTCTATAACTATATCTCTCTCTCTCTCTCTCTCTCTCTCTCTGTCTGCCTGTCTGTCTGTCTGTCTGTCTGTCTGTCTGTCTGTCTGTCTGTCTGTCTGTCTGTCTCTACATGGAAATATGTTGGGGTTATGTTTGGTTAAGAAATGTAAGTTATGCATTTAAATATTGCATTTCATATTCTGTCAATAACTATGAAGCTGTCTTATTCAAACGCAGATGCACCCACCACAACCGCCATCGCTGCGGCCTTCAAGCCAACGGCTACAGCAACGAGGAAGCGTTATGCCCGGCCCACCGCCTCCCCCACCCAAGTACCCAGACACACCCAGACTCCACCCTCAACCAAACCACGACGGAGATCCCCCCCGAGACCTGCTCCTCGTGATCCCGTTCGTTCGCCAAAACCGACTGGGCGTTCCTCTTGGTATTCTTCCTCTTCCTCCTCCCCTTCTTCCCTCGCTACGTCCAGCACCTCCTCACTCCCGCTCCCCTCGACGGCTCCTCGTGGTACGCATCGCGTGGTGACCTCGAGGACCCCCGCCAGGAAGCGGAAATCCACCCCTGCTACCCCTGTGCGGGCCTCCAGCTTATCTAGCTTCCTTCTACACCCCTCCTCCTCCACCAGCCCCACCACCACCACCACCACCACCACCACCACCACCACCACGAGAAGCCCCTCTGAGAACAAGCTCCTCCACCCCTCCAAGGGGTCTTTAGGAGGTAAATAACACCACCCCCCCCCCCAAAAAATACACAAACACATGAACCACACATCAGCAAAGTGTCAAAGTGTTAAACCTGTGGATTTTATGGATTTTGGATTTTGACCACTCTGTGTTCTTCCGTTCCAAATAATTATACTTGTTATTTTCTTATAACGAGCTTTTTCTTACTACCGTACGATTATTTCTGTATGGGTGATGTATTTAGTTAAATATTAGCCTCAACTTCTGGCCTACGATAGACTTTAACTTTTAACGAGATGCACCGTCGACGTCGCTGCCGCATTTAGCAAACCTGGACACATTTGCTGCTTGGATACAGGGGGATTGGTGTCTCTCCACGTTTTTGTGGCAGATGTTGATCAGAGCCTCTGTGTTGTGGCGTTTCTCCCCCAGGCCTCCAGGTGGCTCTTATTGTGGTGGGACTTGTTGTTCTGGTGGTCTCTATTGCCGCTGCCTCCTGGTACTGCAAACTGTGAGTAAGATCAGCAGGAAGTATGGTAGCCCCCCATCCCTCCCTCCCTTAATACAATAAGAAAATATAAGTTAAGATTATATAGATGTCTGTCTGTCTGTCTGTCTGTCTGTCTGTCTGTCTGTCTGTCTGTCTGTCAGTCTGTCTCTCAGTCTCCCTCTCTCCCTGTCTGTCTGTCTCTCAGTCTCCCTCTCTCCCTGTCTCTCAGTCTCCCTGTCTGTCTCTCAGTCTCCCTGTCTCTCAGTCTCCCTCTCTCCCTGTCTGTCTGTCTGTCTGTCCCTCAGTCTCCCTCTCTCCCTGTCTCTCAGTCTCCCTCTCTCCCTGTCTCTCAGTCTCCCTCTCTCCCTGTCTCCCTCTCTCCCTCTCTCCCTGTCTGTCTGTCTGTCTGTCTGTCTGTCTGTCTGTCTGTCTGTCTGTCTGTCTGTCTGTCTGTCTGTCTGTCTGTCTGTCTGTAAATATATAAAGTATTTAAGGTATTTTTGAATGCTTATTTCCATATCAATTCACCCCAAAAATGGTAAAGGTTTTTCATTGGTCCATTGGTCGTTTGTTCTGGTCCCCTCAGGCAAAGGTTTTTATTTCCCCCGCCGCGGGCCCGACCCCGGCAGACTAGGGATGAGGCGGAGACCGAGATGTCGAAGCAAGAGAGTGATACGCACCTGCAGACCCAACTGTCAGAGGAGGCAAAGACCGAAGGCAAGAACGCCAACGAGGCCAAACCATGCATCCGTCCATCAGACAACAACACCATCGCCGCGTTGTAGGTGGAGTGGCTGCTTTTTACAGCAGTTTCTGTAAAGCGGTAAAAGCCTTGGAACAGTTTTTTTGAGCGTTTACTTGTGTGTTTGTGTGAGGGACTGTGTGCGTGAGTTCTTTTCAGAAAAAGAGGGTTGGTTCATTATTCATGTTCTATTTTCTGGTGAGGAAAAGTGTATCATTAAATGTATTCACATTGTTTTATAAAATAAAATAATAAAAACATTCATGGTTCAAGTCGTGTTTCATTTATTCCAAAAAAATATTTAATATATTTTTATACTTGAATTCGATTGGTGGCTCAATATACAATTTATTGTGTCCACTTCTTAAATCCTCAATCGGTAGCCTAAACGTTCCTACAAAAATGTTCCCTAGAACTACGATACCCACAATTCCTCGCGCATGCGTAGAGGACTCAGCTGTCACTAGCAAGCGCATGGACCTACTGATGCTAGCACACATTTTCTGAGCAACATCAGCACTTAGCTGTCCTCCTACTGTAATAACAACGCGAATAAGACATGCCACGTCTCAGTTCAGTTCAACAGAAAGTGCCATGTTTATTTTTGACGGAAGTGAAACAGGAACAATCCAGAAAACGGCTTGGCCAGGTCTGTGTTTAGCTTAGAAAAACTTGAATCCCAAATCAAAACATAGTCATGGGCTTCTTGACCCCTTTTCTCTATCGGCCCTTTTATGATACAGTCCGCCAACTTACTACAGGGCTAGCTATGGAATATCATTCATTAATCCTGATTGATTATCTTCCATATTTATCCCAGTTCTTTTCTTTCTGTAGCCGTTTCAGGTTATTGCCACTGAACACCTCAACCCCTTGGCGTTAGAATCTAACGTGGAGAGTGCGCTGGCCACAGAAAAACTGGATGGCACCTGCTGCTATGTGACATATTATGAAGGTAAAGGTTCGCTATGCAACCCCAGAAAGGTTGGATATGGCACTAATATTGGGTGTACTCAAATCACAAAATGTTGTCTAAATTCTCTTGCAGCTGTTCTCCATTGGTTGTTTCACTCAACTGAAAGCCAAATAACCACTCTTGTTATTCCTTGGGTTTTTACAGGGCAACCATATCTCTGGGCTCGACTGGACCGAAAGCCTACCAAACTAGCCGACAAGAGCTTCAAAAAATATCAGCATTCTCACAAAAGTTCTAAAGGTATTGTAAGTGTTCTCTTACTTAAGCAAGCATACTTTTAAGCCTGATGTGTCCTCATCAGTGGGCTCGGCGTTGATTTGAATGTAGTTGGTGAGCAGTAATGATATCTGAGGAATGCCTCTAATTTCAGTTGTAGCAAACAAACAAAAGATGAATCACAAATCTTCATACCACTTGAGACTGAAAACCCTTTACATATTGAGGTTGGTTAAGGAAGTACTGTTATAGTCGTTGACGTCATTGAGAGTAGTCCAAACAAGAGCATACAATATATGTCTTGCAAGTTTAGATTCACCCCAATGTGATTAGTCTAAATGAAACCCAGATGACTTTCCTCCAATTGGTCACGATTATTCAATAAGCGTTGTAGGTCACGGATATTTGGAGCATTGCGCTGCTCGGGTTGTGACAGAAATGTCGTATGCAAACTGTCATGTTTTAATGCCAATTGTTATGGCTTAAATCAAATCCATAACAACTAGGAACTGACTTATGATTGCGGTGGGTTGTTTGTGTGTGTTATTCTCGTTGACCAGGTTTCACATGGAAGGTAGAGGAGGACTTCAGGACCGTTCCAGAGGCTTGGATCCCAGCTCACGGTGTCCAACATCACGAGGGAACACCAATCCCTGACGATCACGGACATATTCCAGGTTCTCCAAGGCTTCTTCTCAATAGAGCGATGGATAGACTAGTGGTAAGGGTGTTGGACTCCCAGCCAAAAGTTACTGGGTTCAACCCCATTGTTGGCACTGTTCATGTGCCCTGATGCAACATGAATAGATTTCATGAAGCTTCCAAAACTTATGGGCAACTGTGCCCATTGAAGCAGAGTCAAAGCAGGCTTTTCGGGGCTAAAGGACCCACAATCCGTTCACCATCCCCGCCCACACATGCAGATGATGACACTGCGTTGATCATTCTAGGTCCTAGACTAGAGATACTTTAGCAACAAACCAGATTTTCAAGTCTTGAGTTCTCTTCATCGTTCCTTCGGGCGGGTTGGATATTGTTCTGGCTAGTATGACTCTCAGCTGAAAGGAGATAGGCTCCAGCCCTATTCCCCCCCACTGGCCCCCTGTAGTCATCCTCGAGAAAAAGCCCTAACCCCTACCTGCTCCTTTCATGATCTGTATCTGAATTCACTGGAAGTCGCTATGGATAACTAATCACTAACTCCTGCAAAAACTACCTCAGGGAAAGGGGAAACAGATACTACAGTTCTGCAATGCTTCTCATGCCTTGATGCCTTGTTGGAGAGGACACAGATAGATCTCTGAGGAGAGTACCCCCAGACGGGCTGACTGTCTTTATGTCATATGTGTAGTAATGATCGACCGATATATCAGCCGGCTGACACTATCGGCCGATACTTGCTTTTTTATGTGTATCAGCATTGGCCGATTATTATTATTATTATTATTATTATTATTATTATATTTTTTAATTCCTGCCATGATTTACAGACAGTTCAACAAATGTTCCTTTTTCAAATTGAGACTTGTAACATTTGTTATGTTATCATTGTGTAATTTGTATGATGTCAATTGAGGGAGCAGAAGCAGTATCGACTCCAACCATCGGCTCAAGAAAATCGACATCGGCGTATCGGTCATCGGCTAAGGCTGACGGAAAAAATATCTAATATCGGCCGATCCCTAATTTGTAGGCTGGGTTCCGGTGCAGACGGACAACAAGCAGTACTGCTGGCACTCCTCCACCGTGGACTACGACGCCGGCGTCGCCCTGGTCCTACGGCCCGGAGACCAGAGCCCCGACCTGCTGGAGCTGGCCCTGGTCCCCCTCGTCGACCTGATGGAGCAAACACTGGAGCTCATCGGCACCAACGTCAACGGGAACCCGTACGGTGAGTAGGGCCGGGACCCCTGGGCTCCAGGATTCCCCTCTACCGTGACCCTTAACCATCATACTGGTTAAGGGGTTCACCCTTAAAGGGGACCTATTATGCTTTTTCGACTTTTATGACCTATAAACGTTGTTATAATGATTGATAGTTATGTTAAACCATACTAAAGTGTCAAATAATGACGTGCATGCATTTCGACGTATTCCCTGCTGACCGTCTGGGGTGGCTGTGCAGAGCGCTAAACACTCGGGACGTCGTTTGCGATTCACTTGCTCACATTTCGGGGAAATCATCTACGTAGAGGCACTCCTGCCGCGCCCCCTTATGCCTGGTCAAATCTGCCCGCACGCACGCTTCAAGGAAGGTAACCAATCACAACAGAGTTGGGTTGGCAGGAGGGGGGCGAGGGGGCGGAGAAGGACGAAACCGAGCGTTGACAGATAATGCTGAAAGCACCCAGATAAGAGGAAGAGTTTCCCGAAAATCTACATCGTTTTTTGTGCTGTGATTCGTGTCAGGTTGCGCTATCGGAGTCATCTATAAGAAATTAAGACCAGAAAAGTAGTATAATAGGTCCTCTTTAAAGTTGCGGTTAATAACTTTTCAACTCGCTTAAAATGACCTGGACATATCCGTATGTATCATACATATGCTGATCGATAGTGATGTAAACAATGTTTTCAATAAAATCACATCCTATAACTGACATATTTTCCGTATATAAAAAAGGCTAGTCTTGCAAGGTAACCTAGCACTTGTTTCTATGAATTTCCATACTGTTATGACAGCGATAAATTGCCGTTCTTTGTATAGTAATGTAATTATTAAGTCGCTTTGGATAAAAGCCCGAAATGTAGAACTGTAGTTGCTAGCCTTTTCACTCTTTGTTTACGATAATCTTACCATCAACATCTGCCATCTGAGCTACACTAGTTCACGTCCCTCAGAGCAGTTGGGCAGGACGCTGTTATTGAGTTTATTTAATTCAGAAAGTCTCCCGCCTACTAAAAGGTTGGGGCACTATCGAACGCATTGCGACTTCAAGACCCCGAGGGCCTTAAAGGTCCTATCATACAGGGGTGCAAACGTTTTAATCTCAGAATGGGTCGTTTACGTGGCTCACGTAGATCTGATATTAAAACAATTTTCTCATCAGTCTATTAGCGTGTTTACCGACAGGGCTGTCTGCTTTTCATCACATCACAATGTTTTGCTTCAGCTTCTTTTCAGACCTATACAAATGACTCATCTTAGTTATACATTTGTTATTCGGGCTAACGGAGACCGAGTAGGAGATTAAACAAGTTCTCCGTTCACCACAAAGGAAATGTTCTCTTTGAAAATGAAAAAAATAAAACGCTTTCTGTATTTTGAAAAGGTCATGTACTAGCGCTCAGCTTGAGAGAGCACAGACAGGGAACATGGATTAAAGGCCAGATAAGACTTAAGCTTTCGTCTTCAGACAACACAAGTTTCATCTTCAGGCATCACAGATAATGTATGGCACATACATTTAAAAGACAGATGAAAATCCTCCGTCTTTGATGTCCCGCTTGAGACTTAATCCCCGGTTGCATGTGAGACTAAAGGTGCGCTCATGCTCCATGGTCCATGACTCTCACCCTTACGCGTTTTCCCGACAGCGACCGTTCATTCCCGACAGCGACCCGACAGCGACCGTGCACCGCGTTGGGAATCTAAAAGTTCTTCACAGCACGTTTTTTTTATCCAATAAAAAACTGTCAGAATTAAACAGAACTTAGTAGGATCAGTTTCAGGTTTGCACGCCTTTAGTTCCTTGCAGCCTGTCACCCACTATCCTTTTGCTTTTATTTATGAGAAGCACATTGTATTGCCACTGTTTGGAAGGCTACACTTACCTTTTATCTAGAGCTGGTTTACCAGTACGCAACGTTTAAAGTCGATGCCAACAGACGGTTACAACGCCATTCAATAGTAAAGTATGTGATATGATGGTTGATTCTTTCATAGTGAGCAAAACGTTCATGTTCCGCCATGTTGATGCGTGTCACTAGTAAACCATACGTCACCAACTGGGCAACTCCGTCATCAAAATCCCGCCCCAGTGGCCGAACGGAAGTAGAATCACAAGAGCGTCATGAGGAAAATGTTTCCCCCGTAACCCCCATCGCTGTGAGCGCGCCGTAAAGCGTGACTTGTTGCTCGTCCTCGCCTCCAGGGATGGGGGCCAAGAAGCAGCCCCTTCACGCCCTGGTGTCCCACGGCAGCGTGGGGGTTGGAGGGCCCTCCCCCCCCCCACTGGACCTCCAGGGACTGACCTCCTGGTTCCAGGAGAGCCGCGAGGGGGGGTTGGAGGGCATCGTGTGGCACTGTGACGACGGCACCCTGGTCAAGGTGAGTGAGCACCCCCCCAACTCTCAGCCTTTTAAACCCTCTGTTGATTCCACTGATGTCTAAACGACATCCATGTCCGCATATAAAGCATCAAGTGGGAATCTCCACCAGGGTCGAATCTCCTGATGAAAACAGCTTATAAGTAGAAAATGTATTATGCTTGCCTCATAATGTAAGGAGGAAATTATTATGCTCGCTTCATTACGCAATAGATGTTATACGTTGAAAGATTATAGGCAAAATGTTATATTATGAGCTCAGAGACGTTGTTACGTTATCGCCTGGGGTTTCCACGTTATTGCTGTGGGTTTAACATGATATCTTGGAGCGAGGAGGTGACGTCTCCCTGGTGTCGGTCCTCAGGTCCACCGCCACCACCTGGGTCTGGGCTGGCCGGCCGGCGACTGCTCCTTCAGCTCGAGGCCCGTGGAGGTGCGCGTCGACTGGACGGCGGACCACGACTACCGCCTCCCCACCAAGGATCTGTTCGCCTCCCTCTCCCGGCTGGACGGACAGCGCTTCAGCCGGCTACAGGACGTCCGCTTCGACACGTAGCGTCGGGTCCCTCAACGTCCACCCCTAGACTCTATACTTTCCTTTACAACATTTGATGAGATGCCAAACTATCGAGCCAATTGCCACAGCTGCTTGACATTACCGATGATGAAGATTGAAAGCTTTGTGCTGAAGAGGTACTTCATCCCAATGGGGAGTTTGGCAAGGTGACGCATGGTTATATTATCAGAAACAAGTAACAAATAAAATGTTATAATATATATATATATATATATATTAGAACCAATAGTCAAGTCAGTGCACTCGCCGACCACCAAGGGGCGCTATCGCACCGCATTGCATGACCTCGCAATCAGTGGAGAAGCGGAGACCCATTTGCCACAATCGTTTGCAGCTTTTTTTTTTTTGTCGAATTTAATACTTAGAACAACTATGTAAATATATACCAGATGTTGGGTAACATGCTATTTAAAAGATCCAAACATGGCATTTATTGGCAGTGGGTAAAAAAAATAAACATCTGCACGGTAACGCAGTTCATAATAAAGGATTTATTAACACTTTTTACGAAGAAATAAAGTGGTGGACTGTATGAAGCAGATCTCTCACGCTGTTTTGTATCAGGAATAATTGGAATGTACAAACCTGCTTCTATTTGCCATAATCAACTCATTTACAGATGATATATTTTACAGTTTTTTTTATAGGGTTATCAAACCATTGGAACAGGTAATATCAGTAGCTGTTATCTGATCTGAACCACCCTATGGGCTTTGGGCCTGTGGTTTCATTACAGTGTTGGGTTACTTTTAACAGCCCTCTTGTGGTTTGTAATGGCTTAGCTGATTGACACACTGGGAATATTAGCTGGCACGCCAAACTGCGTGCAAACCTTCCTCAGCTCTTCTTCCAGCAGAATGTTCTTCTTCACCTCCAAATTGTAGTTGAACTTCAGGTCTTCAATCTCATCGAAAAACTTTGGGTCAAAGTTCTCCAGGGCTCGACTCAGCTTCTTCACCTCCCCTTGTAAACGTTTCTTCTCGGTCTCTGATGCTTTCAGAAGGTTCCTCAGCTCCTTGGAGCCTAAAGCAAGATGACATTCAACAGTAGAATTAACACCAATCAAACTAGTGTCAACTTATGTTACCAAGGGTACTTTTGTGGGGTGTTTGACTAGGAGGTGTGGCTGTGATTAGATTCCTTCTTGGGTGTGTGTGAATGTGGTATAACCGCAATCTTTGTGCCAAGGACTTCACTGCCAAATCACTGCCAAGGCAGTGATTTGTTAATGATTCATGAGCAGGTAGGGGTTAGGGAATCCTGCTGAAGAATGCACTCAGGCAGTCCGTGGACACTGGGAATCGAACCTAGAAACGCACCATCGGGCTGTTTTGCTGAAAAATGCCACCAGTCGAATGGGTAGTGGCTTGAGGCCCGCCCACCTTTAAAGGGGACATATTATACCACCAGGTGTGAGTGTGATTAGCCTTTACAAGCCGTTTTGAAACTGCAGCTTCTGACATCACAGGCGGAAGTGTCCACCTAGATGACCAACGTTTGCTATCAAGCACGCATCTAGGTGGACACGGCCACCTGTGATGTCAGAAGCTGCACATTTTCAAAACGGCGTGTAATGGCAAATCACACTCCCACCTGGTGCTATAATGTCCCCTTTAAGAGACCTCACCTTGAAGAGTGGACGTTTGTCCGGACCCCTCCCGGAGCTCCTGCAGCTCCTTCATCAGCTTACACCGCTCCTGTTCCAGCTCCTCGTTAGCCCGCCTGGAGAACCAAAACACACACACACACACACACACACACACACACACACACACACACACACACACACACACACACACACACACACACACACACACACACAGTCTTCAGCGTCATGCAACCTCAGATGAACTGTGCCTGTATAATCATCGTTTCTTTCCGTGTGATCGGCACAAACCTTAGCGCTGCCACATCTTTGGTTGTAGTTGCGTCAATCCTGGTGCCGCCTTTCACCTGATGAAAGATTGACGAAAATATGAGCTTATTGAAGCCAGACACTCGTTGCTGACGGGCTCTTGATTAAAAACTGCAGTCAGGTGAATCCATCGCACGGCAGCGCTACATGCTGTACCGCCTGAAAGGGGGGTTTTGTTTTCATCATCTTTATTGAACAACACTTAACAGGCCTGGGGGGTCATTTGTCGGTGCGGTGCGGTCGTGTCCTGGAACATAATGGAGTGGGTTGGTATGAATGGAGACGGGGCACCTGATCCTCAAGTGCGTGGATGGCGCGCAGGGCTTTCTCCTCTCGCTCGGCCGCCTCCTTCAGTTTCCTCTTGAGCTCGGTGCGCTCGGCCCGCTCCTTCTCTCCTTCCCTCTCCAGCTCTTTCATCTTGTTTTCATACATCCTGGAGTAGCGCCAGACCACAGTGGAAGATCACATTCTAATAACTGCATATGCATTGGGGTAGGAGTATGATGAAAAACAGAGAGCCTGGCTCGGGTCCTTTTAAACCAAACAATTAAATTATCTGCTTCCCCCCCCCTACCCTGCTACAAGCCACCATTACCGTACACCCAAAGCAAGATCCAACTGATCAGTTGCAGAAATATTGAAGGATTTCATATTAAGATTAAGACAAGGAAAAAAACGATTCTGGATGAACCCATCTTGGGTCAAACTACCCTTTACTGCAAATAGTCCCGTCTGAACACGGGTGCCGCGGCCTGGATCGAGTTTAAACGAGTGAAGGCACAGCGGCTGACCTCGTCACCACTGAGGCCTTCCAGGTCTTGCTGTCGGCTCCCTCGGGGATGGTTCTTGACAGAGCGGTGTGTAGTTTGCGCCTGGTCTCCTCCAGCTCTGACTCCAGCTTCTCGATGGTCACTTCTAGGCCGCTCCTGGTCACTCGCAGCCTCTCTGTCGCTTCCTTTTCCTGTGCAGGAAACGGCATCCGAAACATGAGTCTTGCGTCTTCAGCCTTCAACAGATAGATTTTAATTGCAGTTGTTCGATTTCGACTAAACAAATGACCCTTTTAATCTCTCTCCGTAGCCGTTCGCTCTCCATCACTATCTTTTCCATCCCTCTGGTTTTGGATTCCAGTCTGCGTTCAGTTCGGTGTCCGCCTCCTGCTTCAGCTTTTCATAGTCCGTCTTCCATGGAGGAAGAAAGATGATGGAGGTGGTTAGGTCTCAACATTTCAGGCTTGACTTGAAATTGCCACATCTTATCAAACACTACTATGGCACTAGTCACACTTATGGCACTTAATGTACGCACCTGTTGTATGTCGTACTTAGTTATAGTACCTAGTTGTGTAGCATTTAATCCTAGCTATCTTTGTTGTTTACGGGGAATGGGTTAACCTAGCGATTGTTCGTGCTTTGCACTTGGTTCTATGAACAACCTTACTGTACCGACAGCGATATATTGTCGTTTCACCTTCTTCTGATAAATGTAATTATTGTTAAGTTGCTTTGGATAAAAGTGTCTGCTAAATGTCAATGTAAATGTAATGTTAATGATTATGCAACGTGTCAACAGGGTGGTTGAAACCTTGAGGGTCTCGTGCTGCTGCTGCAGAGACGCGAGCTTGTCCTGATTGGCCGTTCCGGAGGTTCTCTTGAGGGCGTCGTTCTCCTTCTGCACCCTCTCCACCACCTTCTTCATCAGCCCCACCGTCTTCTCCAGGTCGCCCACCGTCTTACCGCTGGTGCCCGCCTGCTCCACAGAACAAAGACACAGCCAGGTGGTTCTTAAATCATCTATCATCGTTAAGACACTCGGGTAGACAAGCCTTCACTTCTCGCTGAGATCTTGTCTGTGAAAATCTCAGAGCGGGTTCCAAGAAAAGATTTTTTTTTTAAAAGGTCCCATGACATGCCACCAGGTCTGAGTGTGATCAGCCGTTACAAGCCGTTTTTGAAAATCGGCCCCTTATGACATCACAAGTGGGCGTTTCCACCTCGATGTGTGCTGGATAGATCAGTCTTCCAACCTACCCAGTGGACTGTACCAAACGTTGCTCATCTATCCGTCACACATCTAGCTGGACATGCCCACTTGTGATGTCATAAGTAGATTTTCAAAACAACTCGTAATGGCTATTCACACTCGCACTTGGTGGAATTTCATGGGACCTTTAAAAATCAACTTTGTTACTCCGGACAGGAATAGTTTGCATAGGAGCAGCAGAAGGACAGCACAATAACATAGTAACATCGCAAAAGAGAATAAATGCAAAAATATGCAATAAGCTACCATACAAAAATTGAAAAATAAAATCGATTCGCACAATAGGAGTCATAGAAATGCAATGAGAGACAAACGCTGAATGGAAACATTATGAGTAGAGGTAATCAGCACTGACTGCATATGCTTCCAGCGCATTGTTTTACTGTTTAAAGTGAGATGGTGTAAAGTGGTTCTAGTCGTGGTCCTGTCCCACTTACCCCACGCAAGTGGGACAGCTTCTTCTCTGCCTCGGCTCTTTCCTTCCTCACGACTCGGCACATCTCTTTGAGGTCTGCGACTTCTCGCTGCCAAAACAGAAAGGGCCGTGAAAATCGATTCTTTCTTTAGTACAAATTAGTTCTATGATTTCTACCGTTATTGACTTCAAATGTTTATTTCCCCCCGATAGTTATTTGCTTGCTTAAATATATTTTATTATTAACTTGTTAGCTTGTCTCGGACAACAGGCTTTCCTTTAATAGGAACAATTATAGGTTTTCCTCTGGATTAGATGTTTAGGAACCAGAGATTTTGAAAGTATGCTACTCGCCTAAGGCAGTCTAAGGCGAGTAGCCTAAGACTTTCATTTTCTTAGCTGATAAACACATTTTATAACCAATGCGGTTTCGGATTTGATTCATACATGTTCCCTCAGTTAGTGGGAAGTCAGTGGGATTCCCATGGAAACGGGCAATCTGATTTCCATTTGTGGAACTAAAACAAAATAAGTCACGCTAGTCTTAAATGTCTGACGAATCGCAAACAATATCTGCATCTCTGTTGTCTGCGAGGCAGTGCCAAAATGCAAATTCTTTGGTCCAGTAATTTTGTTCTTGCGACTTCGCCAAACTTCTCTTCAATTACTCTGCTCCATGACTAGCGTACCTTTAGACCAGGCAGCTCAACATTAGCTTGTGCCAACTGAAGGCGGAGCTCCAGGTTTTCCGAGGAGAGCTTCAGGTTTTCTTTCTGGATATCCTGGTCTTTCTGCGATGGCGTGCCTGTGCCCCGCCCGGACGTCTAGAGGAAGGGGCCGGAAGGAAATATTATTAAATCCAAGTGTGGACACAGATCTTGAAAAGGATCAAAGAGAGTGGAACCCCCTGACGAAGAGGAAAGGTGAGCGATGAGGAGATAAAAAACAAAACAATCTATAAGCAGGGTTCTAAGTGTATTCATGAGTCCTGCCCTCATGAATTGCAAATAACTCAGTGACCACATGAGCCACTGGGCAAAGCACTCGCAAGGTCGCAGTTCAGCAAGTTTTCCACTACGTTGTCACAGGTGAACTCGAGACAACCATCTAGGCCTCACTGTTGGATAGGGTTAGGGCTTTGGGGGTCTGTGACTGTCGGATTGGGGTGGGGGGAAATAACAACAACAACAACAAACTAAGGAAATATCGGGCCAGTGCTTCACCAGGCTACTGCACCTCCATCACTACTACAGCAACTACCAACACCAAAGGGACACCACGGGGCCTGACTGTACCTTCAGGCGGCGTCTGTCAGATTGGCTCTCTCTCTTTGGTACGCCCATGTGGCTTAAGACCTCAGACCCCGGCTGAACGCAGCCCCTTCCTGCCAATTCGGCGATCACAGTGTCTGTGAGCGTATCAGCGTTGGGTTCGTCTTGCGGGTCCGCATCTTCCTGAGCTGTACTGTATCGCTCCGGTTCGTCACCTGGTCCCATCTCCATAATGGTTTGACCCGTCTCTTCGCCCAGCGTTACTCTGTCCTCTTCCGTCAAATCCCCTGCCACGCCCAGGTCGCACGGGTTGGCCGCTCCCGACGGATTCTCCTCAGCCTCGACCTCTGGATCCATCCCCTCTGAGCTCGCCAAGTTTGGGGTCATGGCTGGATCTCCGTCGGGTTCGCTGGCGACGACTTCGGTAGCACAGGGCCCGCTCTCCTGTCCGCTCGGACCCTCATCGTCTCCGCCGCCTTCGACCTGCTCCTCTTCCTCCTTGATAATATCAGAATCGGCATCTGCTTCCTCTTCAGACGGATGAGGGAACGATTGCTCTTGAGAAAGTAATTCGCTGTGCGGTTCTGGGTTCTCTCGGTCTGTCCCCTGCCCGACTTCAAAACGAGGGGCGCGTTTCGCTCTTGGAGATGCGGTGGGTTTGCCCCCTTCCTTCACATGTCGGCAATAGAATGATTGAAGTCCGTTGAAGGAGAACGGAAGCGATAGATACGTGGGAACAAGCATAGAGAAATTGAAAGAATGTAAAAAAATAAAAGGCCACATCAAGGACACAAGCCACACAATAGTTCCAAATATCATAATATGGCTTATTATTGGCAGGCTGATGGTCTCCGACTATTGAAGGCCAGAACGCAGTGTCTACCTTGGTAATCCACATTCAGCGCCAGAAACTGATACAAATGTAGAGCTTGCAGTCCACTGCTGTTTTATTGCCTCATTAAATAGCCAGGTCAATCTGGCGTATATACAAGCTATCGCTCTGTCAACACCTTTTCTTGGTGAATCTATGCTATGTGTTGCTTCCTTCATTCTCCCACAGAACTTTGTGATTATCTGTTTTTCTCCCTATGGGGAACATTGCTCACATTTTTCAAAATAAAGTTTAATCAACCGCAGATGTTGCCTCCGTAGAAACCATGGGTGGAAGGTAGCTCTGCACTGAATTTGTGTCAACCAGACAAGATCAGGACGCATATGTGAGCAGAAAGATGCCAAGACAAGACGACAAGACGACAATCGAGTTTGAGGGGGAAATACAATAGTTGTTAAATTGGCGTCTCGACTCAGCAGAGAAAAGGAGATGAACATTTTACAATCAGATTGTGGATTAATTTATCACATAAGGCACGCAACAATAGGGAAGTGTTAAGCCTTAATCTGCCAAAAGTGACAAAGTCAGAGACATATTGGCTAAGATGCATCGATATCAAATTAATGCTCAGGGATAAAGTGTGTGTGCAGAGATTTTCCGAAATGTTTAAAAAGTGAATGGCACGACGGCACAGGGTTTCACTTTATACACTCTAATTTTCCTAAGATTGTTCGCAAGTGAACAAGCTTTGAAATCAGACCGTGAGCTCAGGGTTACCCTAACCCATAATTAACCAAACATGGTCCTGGGAACTCTCACATTGACCTGTAATTCTGCATCTGATCGCTCATTCAGAATCGAGTGTTTGATAAAAAAAATTATAGTACAAAGGGCAGTGAAAAAAAAAAAGGCGAAAGTGGTGAATAAGTCGATTGCGCCCATTATATCTGGGAAACCAGCTGCCACTGCAAAAGACGTTTAATGTTGGGCCTGTTTAACTGCAGTGTAGTAGAAGCAGATTTAGGCCGATAATACCATCCACAAGGTCATCTCCCATATTCAGTCCGTCATTCCCATTATCCCCTTAAAAGTGTGTCTTCTTACATGCTCTCTCTGCCTTTCTCTCACTTCGTCGCCATATCACACTGACGCCATAACCCTGTGCACGCGGTGTGTCCAGGATGATTTTCACAGGTTGACTTTACACATCTGAAATTCGGTATTGAAACCCGAATATGCATGTTTCTGGGGCTCGTTTCGTCTTATTCATCTGGGCCCTCTTGATCTTAATTTGTGAAGATGAAATGCGGTACAAATGAACACATGTGTATGCTAACCTCCGTCATTTCATCATAGGTGAACCCAAAGGATTACTCTGAAGCGGCGGTCTCTGTGGGCTATGCAGATGACATGCGATGAAATACACACAGTCATATATCTCTTTGTACGGTAGATCTCTGTGGTCCAAGCCTTGACAGGTCTCTGACCGGCTCTGTACTCGCTGCCATTCAGAGTTACCGACCGAGTTCTCAAACACACCCACTCGGCTGTTACCACATGCGTGACAGTAATGGTTGTGGCTCCATATGAGAAATAAGCACATATCCCCATGTGCTTATGGAAGCATATGGGGATACTTACAGAAGGCCTGGAAGGAGGCTCCTTGGACATCTGGGACTCCATGGTGTGAAGTCTCTCCTCCAGCCAGCGGTTCCTCTGGGTGAGGTCATCCACAGCTGCGTCCCTGGGCAGGGCCTGCTGGCTCCTGGAAGGTTTCAACACCGCAGCATGGGGGTGGGGGCCGCGTTAGATCGATCACGAGATCATGAGCTCTGGGTCTGCCTGCGTGTGTCGGTGCACAGGGCTAAGGGTGACAAGGTGACGTCTCCGTTCATAACGATGGGTTTTGGATGATACAGGCGGTGATGAAGTGCTGTCGGGGAGCAGTGTTGAAGGGTCGTGGAAGAGGTTATTAAAAGGTTCTATTTGAAAAATGTGCACAAGGTTACAAACGTTAGAATGAGCCGATGTTGTCGGATAGGGTTAGGTGAGCGGAGGGGATCATCTAACCTCACTGCTAGTTGCCTCTAAATCCTACACATTGCACCATTAAGTATTGGGCTGTGGGATAGAGCTACGGAGGCATCATAAACATCTATCCGGCTGGTCCGCTGATCCAATATGGCCACCACATGCTTTGAGAGGCATCCCAGTGACTCTTTCGCAAGATCTGCACTAAGGTATAGTGGGTCCCCTGAGGTTCCCATCGGCGATGGAGCTTAGGCACATGTTTCTATTGATCTTTGGTATGCTGTTTGATGGATTTATACCATTTCTCGAGCGGTTTCTCAGGAGCCTACTGCAGGGAAATGTACGATTTCCTCAGCTTAACCTTTAATGTTCCTCGTGTCAGGACAGAGTGAGGGAAGAGTGGTTTCAGCGTGTCTGAAGACGGAGACTGATAACGTATATTCCCTATGGACAATTCAGTTCATTTTGAATTGCATGAAACTGGACAGTCTGGTTAGTTGTCAATGCACTTGACTTTGAATGTATTATTGCGAGCGTGTTATGGTCTTATCTATGTTGTCCTCGTCTGTAAATTGCTTATTTTTGCTGCCTTCTTTCCCGGGTTGCTCTTGGAAAAGATGTTTAAATTTCAATGAGACTCCCCTGGATGATTAAAGGTTCAACAACAGAAGTCACTGTTGAGGGGGATCTAGAACATTTCTCCATCTCTCTCTGATGGTCGGACTTGAGATAGACGACGACACGATCCTAGTACCTTTACTAGTATGTACTGGCACTCTAATATGCACCAGCACTTTATTGTGCACTGCACTTTAAACGTGTACTAGCACTGTACTTTTGACTGGTAGGTAGGGCAAATTGCACGGCTCATACTTCTTGCACGTTGGTCCCCAGGTTTCAGCAAGTCAAATTTAAGACTTTTTAAGACCTTTTTAATACCACCTTTTATGAAATTTAAGACCTAAAACACGCGATGGTGGGGGGGATCCCGCTGTATTATAACCCAAGCATAGCGTGTGTGTCACTCAATGAGACTCATTCACCTACCCATTGTCGCAGATAGCTAGCAAGCACGCAGATAATCGTTTATATATGAAGCTAGCAAGAAAGAAGCCTCTCTACATGTCCTTCCTGAAAAGTCCCACGAGAAAAATAAAAAAATAAAAGTCCTGCCCCGACAAATTTAAGACCTTGCGTTACAGTACATATGACATTTGTAACGAATTTAAGACTTTCAAAGGTCTTAAATTTAGAAACATGAATTTAAGACTTTTTAAGGA
Source organism: Gadus morhua (assembly GCF_902167405.1). Classification (NCBI taxonomy): domain Eukaryota; kingdom Metazoa; phylum Chordata; class Actinopteri; order Gadiformes; family Gadidae; genus Gadus; species Gadus morhua. Next base: position 4,285,468 of record NC_044056.1, on the reverse strand, counting down.
TGCGCGGACACCCTGGGTCCCTATCTGGTTACCAGATTTGTACTTTCTTTCTATGTTGGATGTTTTACTGTCTTTATGCATCCTTGTCTCTCTATGTTCCATGTTTGTCTATGCAGCAGTACCCTGTCTCTAAACCAGATTTCTCCCTAGGGAGACGGATGAATGAACTTGACTTGACTACCTGATGCTGAGGATCTGCTTCTCCAGCTCGCTGTTCCTCCTCCTCAGCTCCTCCAGCTCCTTCTCCGTCTCGGCACTCCGCACGCCCACCACGTGGTCGGCGGTCACACCGCGCCCCTTGGCCTTCCTCAGCAGGCCCTTGTTCTCCTGCTCCAGTCTGCGCTCATCGAGCACACGGGAACAAGCTTTACCCCCCTGTGCAGGTCGCCATTCGACTGGGTGACCCCAGGTCGTTCTGCCGGCGATTTGAATTCGCCCGGCAGCAGGGTCCAGAGAGGAGCTGCTTCCGATCCGCTTTTACTGGAGACAATCACCAAGCTGGCTTTTTCCCCTGGCGCACTATTGGCTGGTTTAATACAACGACGACAGGGAAGTGATGGCAAGCAGCTTTTTGATCCTGGGTCTGTTTGGTTGGAGGACTATCCAATTGCGACATTTGAATCGAGTCATTTGAACTACGCCTGTTGATCAGGCCTCTTACGCTGAAGAAAATGACAGCAGCCTCCCCATACCAAGCTCAGTCTACGATTGAGCTTGGTCTGGCAATAGCCAGGCTAGGTCGCCATGCTATCTCTGTCACGGTGACTGCTCACTGGATTCCACCGGTGAGGGACCTGTTTTTGAACCGTGTCATTCCAAGCTAATGTGGGACTTTGTGGGAATATCTGGCGATATCTGACAAATAGGAGAAGGAATCCGATTGTCCGCTGCCTTTCTCTAGAGGCTTTATGTGTCTTTGACTACAGACCATGAAAAGCCCCAAAAAGAGGAAGGAATGAGCCGCCAAAGCTGCAAAGTCTGCTGCTCTGTCAACCCCCTGCATGTCTCAAGGCTGAAACCCACCGAAACCATAGCGTGGAGAGCATCTGCCTTCAATCGCTCTCATGATAATCTATTTAATGTGCCCGCGGTGTGAAGCCAAGGAGCGAGCAGGTTCCGTTGGCGCTCTACGCTTGCGCCCCGACTGTGTTCCGGCCTTCGGGCTCGCGCTCACCTGGCGTAGAGGTCTTTGAGAGTGCCGAGCTGTCTGGAAAGAGCCTCCACCTCCCCCTCTTTCTCCTTGAGTCCGTTCCGTACTTTCTCCATCCTCGTCTGCCATTTCTTCCCCTCTTCCCAGCGCACAACCTCTTCCTTGGACTGTCGGAGAGAGAGAGAAAAAAACGGAACCTTGATTATCTACGTATACATCGACAAAGGCAAAGAGTTTAAAATCAACCCCAGGGTCAACTTGGGTCTGCCATACAAATTAGGAAGTGGCTGAGATCGTGTCACATTAATTGCCCCAAACAGTTTTTAGTGCCTGATTTTGAATGGTTAATCTCAAAGTAAGCGGCATGCGTTTTAGATTCGTGCTGGACTTGCGTCATCATAAATCATCCCATTCCAACAGCGCTAGCTAGAAACACAAATTGTATAAAATCTCGCTATAAAAGATGGACAATGGCTGATTCTAATGGAAGAATGTGGCTTATACCACCTTGCTGCCATCTTGGTTCCATTTTGGTTCTAAACAGTAGCTGGTTTGGGGGAGGTGAACGCGGATTTCATGACTCAGTTTCCCCACCCAGCTTGCGTTCGGAGCCAAAATGGCCGCTATAGGAGAATAAGGGCCGTGAGGGGAGGTTTCAGCTTGGACCTTGTTGTCCTCCTTGTTGGTGGTGGTGTTGGCGCTCCTCTCTGGGGACGACGGCCTCTTCTCCAGCTCCGACTCCAACCTCCTGACCTTCCTCTGGAGGTTCTCCACCGTGGAGGCCCGGTCGTCAGCCTCCTGTTGGTTCTGAGGGTTCCATTGCATCAGTCGAAATGGGGTTCACCGTTTAGTTATATAGTAGTACACCTTATTCTCTGTATGATCATGGAGATAGTAAGGCGTAGTTGATTAATCCCCTTGGGAAAAATTCAGCCTCTGCATTTGAACCATCCTAGCCCGCTAAGAACAGTGGGCAGCCTCACACACTTGAGTGTCTGGGAACCAGCTCCAGTCTGTGTGCCCTTTCCTTGCTTGTGGGCCTATGCCGGAGTGTTACTTTGCATGATTTGGGTGTGGGGGGGGAAACCAGAGCACCCAGGGAAAAACCGACATGGGCAAAGGGTAAAACATGCAGCTCTACACAGAAAGGGTTAGGGAGTGGAAAGGTTTCCTGATTGGCAAATGCCAGCGTCGAACCCAGAGCCTAGCTGAGGCAACAGTGCTACCCTCTGAGCCACCGTGCCACCAAAGACCTTAGTAGAGGCGTGTGTCACCATTTAAGCACAATCATTTAGAAGACGTGTAGAGTTTATAACTATGAGGAAGAATTCCAAATGGGTTTCATGCCCATTTAAGTGCTCCTGTTGTCGACTGTTGTTACAACAAGCCCTGTACATTTATATAACTAATTCGTTAAAAATGATTAATGTGATCTGTGCGCTTGTTTCGTTATTTCCGTGTGTTTTCCAGAGGGAAACAAAACACATTCAGTGTCCCATAACGGTGGTTTACTTTGGCCTTTCTCTGCTGTTGTTATATCAGAGCTGCTATGTGTGGGAGGCGTGTGCGCGTGCGCGTGCGCATGCGTACGTGGCTGTGGTGCGTAAGTCAAGTCCATTGTGTTTTTACAGCCCTAACAGCCTGCAGTCAGTCTTACGGTTCTACACGGCCTCATTACATGACACTCCTCTGCCTCCCATTCAGCCCGCCCTGGTTCAAGGGGAAGGTTACCCTTGAGCCAGGCACCTGAAACCCCCACCTGCTCCCCGGGCGCTGCCCTGCGGCGGCCCACTGCTCCGGGTGTTTTGGTGTGCCCCTTGTGTGTTCACCAGCTCCCGGAGGGGTTAAAAGCAGAGAGAGTTCCCCCATAAGGGGACAATAAAGGATAACTTAACCTAAGGGGTGGTTGTTGGTGGTTGGGCGTACCTGTAGCCCGCTGCTCAGCCTCTTGACGCGCTGCCGGAGTTCCTGGAGCTCGTGGTCTCTCTGCTCCTTCTCCCCCTGCAGCCGACCCTGGCTCTTGTGGTTCCGCTGCAGGTCGCCCCTCAGCTCCTCCACCTCCTCCTTCAGGGCCTCTTCGCGGCCGCGGGCCCCCCTGACCGACTCCTTCGCAGACTGCAGCTCCTTGCTCAGCTCCTGCAGTCGCAGCTGAACGGCAACGCAGACGGAACGATAACTAATGGGGTTTCCCTCAGCCGATAAAAGGACTCATCATCATATGATGCGTATGTTTTGTGATGCATTCCCTTTAAATCAACAGAAGCTAGGCTACTCTGCGAATCAATGTATGCGGCTGACATAAATCAAATGCTAACCTAGGGAACCGGCGGCACAAACGACACGTTTGGGATTAACAACTCGTCTGCAATCTAGCCGTCAAACGGCAATTTACAGATATCTCTTTAAAAGGCATACAACGCTTTGTTGCGCCAAGACGTGACATACTGCGCGTCGGCATATTGTTTTCCCGTTGATTTACAGTTGTAGCAAGAGGTTTCCTTCATTGAGGTCTCGGCCTTCTGCATGTCAACCATCCATCATCGGGATCTTAGCCCGCAGGCGTAACGTATAGCCCTTCAGACAACACACACCGCTTCTCCAACGTTCATTTTCTTAACACAATGTTTATTTTACCTGTGTCTGAACAAAGGGGTAAGACGATAGGTTCACGTCCTTAATAGAGACGCGTGCGCCGCGGAGCTCCGGGTGCGATGTTCCATATGTCTGTGTGGGGGGGGGGAGAGGAGGGGGGAGAGGTAGCTCCTCTCGCTCACCTTCAGCTCCTTGGTGTGCTTGTCCACCAGCGTCTGGACGTTGAGGCTCTCCTCTCTCTGCGCCGCGCCCGAGATGATCTGCTGCTCCGCCAGGCCCGTCATCTCCGACCGCAGCTCTAGCAGCGCCTTGCCCAGGGCCTGGTGAGAGGGTGGAGGGTGGAGGACAGATAGATTCGATCAGTACCCCGCGGTTCACATTCCCTGACCTTTGACCTGATGGAAGGGTTTGGTGGTAGACAGGAACAAACAGGAAGAGACAATGGTAACTGCACAGGGGCACGTTTTCTAAATGGTAAATGGACTGCATTTATAAAGCGCTTTTACCCAAAGCCCTTTAACGTTGCCTAACATTCACCCATTCAGGCACACACCGACGACAGCGCCTTGCAAGGCGACAGCCAGCTCGTCGGGAGCAGTTAGGGTTAGGTGCCTTGCTCAGGGACACCTCGTCACTCAGCTAGGAGGAGCCGGGGATCGAACTAGCAACCTTGCAGTTGCCAGCCATCCCCGCTCTATTGATTAGTACGCCGCGATTCACATTCCCTTGACCTTTGACCTCAGCGTGACTGAAGGGTGTGGTGTTGAGGCACAGGGGGGAATTTTCTGCCCGCATTCGTTTGCCTTTGCCGCTTTGTTCTGGCGATGTTGGACGCAGTTCTAGGCGATGACTTACAGTGAATATAAAAAAAAAGGGTATCATCTGAGCTGACGTCACGCACATTCCAAGCTGCCATTTCGGTGCTCTTTCTTTTTCTTTCTTTCTTCGTGCTTTTATAATACATTTTGAATAATAACAACCAGTTGCTTGGTTCCAAGAGGAACCAAGAGGGGCGGGCTTGATATTATTTGATGTAACTTCAGATCACACATATTGAACCCTCCTAAAACAGTCAGACGCCCCAGTGTCCCGGCCCCCCATCTGTTTCTCGTACGATACCGTAACTGGCCCCCCTGGCACCTATTAAAAATACGTGCTTAGCTCAGCACTGGGATTACGCTCGTGATCCATTGATCCGACAGTAATAGTGTGGGACAAGGCGAACCTTGAGCTGCTTCTCTTTCTGGGCGAGCTGGGCCTTGAGACGCTCCACCAGGCTCTTCATGGTGTTGCTGGGCGAGCGGACGTTGGCCTCCTTCTGGGCCTCCAGCTCGCTCTGGAGGTACTGCAGCTGCTTCTCTGTGTGGGCGGCCTGGGCCCTCAGCTCCTCACCGTCCCCGGCCAGCGCCTTCACCCTGCCCGCGTGCTGCTCCTCCAGCCTGGGGGGAAACACATCGACCGCGCATTCCTGTTAGCCTCAGGCGTCGTACTGGGAGCTTGCTGCGCTACGCTGTTTGCTTTTTGTTGAATTGTTTCAGCTTGTTTCTTAAAGGGACATATTATACCACCAGTGTGTGAGTGAAAATGGGTCGGCTTAGCTCAGGAGGTCGAGCAGTTGTCTTGTAACCGAAAGGTTGCTAGTTGATCCCCAGCTCCTCCTAGCTGAGTGTTGAGTGTCCCTGAGCAAGACACTTAACCCTAACTGCTCCCGACGAGCTGGCTGTCGCCTTGCATGGTTCACTCTGCCGTCGGTATGTCAATGTGTGTATTAACTGATGTAAGTCGCTTTGGATAAAAGCGTCTGTTAAATGCCCTAATTGTAATTGTAAAACCTGCGTCTTCTGACATCACTGGTGGCCGTGTCCACCTAGATGTGTGCCGGATAGATCGGTCAACCAGCCTACCCAGTGGACTGTAGCAAACGTTGCTCATCTATCCAGCACACATCTAGGTGGAAACCTGGTGGTGTAATATGTCCCCTTTAATGCGGTTAGCGTATGGTTGAATGGTCTTAGCTGGTTACTTTATTATGTTAGTGTTGTTGAATAGTGTTAGCTGGTTACTTTAGTCAACATTTCTATTTGGTTAAAATTTGAACTTGAAACACAAAAATATTTATGATACTTGACACGTTGATCTCTCAAGCCTTCTGAGGTCTCAGTCAATTTCTGACCCCTTAACCCTGGCAAACTACCAGTTGAGCTAGACATGACTTCAAGTCTTGTTATCACAAATCATTCTGAGCCAGGAGAATTTCTAGGCTAGCTGGATGAATCTGGTCGGAAGTAAAGCAAAACATATCGTTCTCAGGGAGAAAAGCTGTTGAGACGAAGATTGCTACAATTTGAAATGTTTGGAAAAGGCTTTCAACAGGAATCGAAAACCCAGGCTAATCTGCAGAGAGCCGTACGGGAAATACCTCGATCAGGAATGTCTTACGAGGCGACTGGACAGACTGTGAAACCTAAATCTCAATTTTCACTCAAAGCAATGGAATCATAGTATTCACATGATAGTAATTCGATTAGTTTTCAAAAGAAAGCCAACAATCAAAAATTGTCATGAAAGATAAAAAAAAAAAAAAATGACATGACGTGTTTACACAGCGCCTTCACGGTTTAACAATCTCACTTCCAAGCACCTATCATAATCCTTCAAAATACCCAGTGTGTGTGTGTGTTTGTGCGGATGTGTGTGTGTATGTGTGTGTGCGTGTATGTGTGTGTGTGGATCTGTGTGTGTGCGTGTTTGCGTGTGTGTGTGTGTGTGTGTGTGCGAGAGTGTTTACGCGGTAGTGTCTGCGTGTCTTATGCGGCAGATAAATAGTTTTTTTGTTCTACTCAATCCAATGCTTGACTTGACAACCCGGTTGGCTATGGCTCCCTGAGCATAATCTACTGGAACAGCTGGGAGGGAGCACTGCCCCTTCAGTGGGGTCCAGTCAAGACAAATAACACAGCGACACATCACCAGAGATGGAGCTCTGGCTGTCCCTTCTGTTCGACCCTTGCGTCGTGTTATACATAAACATTGTAATATAACAATTACAATGCGTTGTTATAATGTAATATAACAACCCTTAACAACCCTAACCCAGCGGTGTAATATGTCACCTTTAAGTTATTTTTATGTTCGTTAACCCTTTGTGAGACCCAAACAGGACGCTTTTCGACTGGGGAACAAAGTGTTTCGGAAGGGTGGACTATGGGCACTACATTAAAAACTAAAAAGCCAGCTCTTACTTTGACACTTCCTCCTGGTGTTTCTTGGCCTGCGTCGCCACGGAAACCCTCTGTCGGTCGGCGTCGGCGACGGCCGCCCTCAGCCTCTCGTTGAGGGCGGAGAGGGAGTGGTCCTGCTCCACCACCGTCTGCTCCACCTCCGCCAGCCGCACCAGGTGCTTGGAGGTGGGCACGCTGAGGGACGGCTTCTTCAGCAGGTCCTGGAAGAGGGCAGCTAGCCGCCGTTAGCCGCTAACGCTAAGGTACCGTTCAAACTGAGCGTAGGCAAGGCAAGGCGAGAATAATTAATTCAATAATAACATAACATGGATGGAAAGGAAGTTTAGGTGAAAGCACCATCTTTATCCGTTGTATTTGAATGTAGACGATGCTACAAGGAGACGCTTTCAAATTTATCTGAATTATTTTCACTCTGGTAACAACGTTTTTGTGTGATTGCACATAGCTTGTCAACCCCCTAACTTTGTTGAAAACTAATTTGTCCCCAACAAACAATTCTGGCGGCTGCAGCATTGAATAGGTGTTGCTGACTTGCTGCTAATGTAACCATTGTTAATAAACGGAACAGCTGGATTGCACACACACACACACACACACAGACACACACACACACACTTACCAGTGTGTTCTGTTTGAAGCGGTCCAGTGAGCTGTCCGAGTAGAGGTCCAGCTTCTGATGCAGAGCCTTCACCTCCTCCTCATGCCTCCTGTTCACCTCCTCCTGCTCCTGGGGGAACAAGAAATTCAGAACCAGGGATCAGTTTCGTTTAAGCTTTAAGTGCATGGCGAGAAGTACCTTCCTCCATGGCATCCTGTCTATCAAAAATAGTACAGTACTATGAAAAACATGCTTCTTGTTTAAAGTTTTTTAAATGCTCATGCCAAACAGGTAGGCGTGTGTTTAAGGGCAGCTATTGTTATCAAACAGTCAATCAATTTGAACAGCATTAATCAATTCGTTAACCACATAAGATAAGATCAAACTTTTTGACCCGTTATTTCTGAGCATCATTTTTTGAACAGACATCACTGAACATCAACTCAATTCTCACTCAAAAAAGCTTCTCCATCCACGCATCCCTCTTCTCCTCTGCCTGAACACCGACACAGCCTGTAAACACGTCCCCCCGACACCGCAGCGAGCCGCCCGCTCTCTGTCATAATCATCCCCTTCATGGTTCATTTGATGCCCTACCCTCAGGCTGGAGACTAAGGCCCAATCCCATGTCTACCCCTTACCCCTCCCCCTTGTTTTGAAGGGGTAAGGGGAAGGGGGGAGGGGTAAGGGGAAGGGGTAAGGGGTAGAAATGGGATTGGGCCTAAGAGTCCCTTTTTTTAAGTCCAGTAGGACAAAGAACTCTTTTATTGATAGCGCCATACGTTTGTTCAATTTGCACAATTCTTTGTATTTAAATCTGATGACTAGATAAGTGTGACCGTTTTTTAACTTACATTAGCCTGTGTCTATCTCTTTGTTGTGTGTCCTTGTGTATCTCGTGCTATTCATGTCCACCACCTGACTGCAAGACAAGCTTCCCTTTTAGGACAATAAACGTTAAACCCGCTCACCCGTCTGGCTCGGGCCAGCAGCTCCTGGTACTTCTTCACCACCTCCTCCTTCTGCTTCAGCCGCCCCTGCAGGCTCCCGATGGTGTGGTGCGCCACCTGGAGGGCCGGCTGGCTCTCCGCCCCGCCCTCCTCCTCCTCCCCCGCCGCCGCCGCCGCCCGGCCCAGGTCGGCCAGCAGCCTCTCCCGGCCGGCGGTGGCGGGGAGGCGGAGCCTGAGCTCGTTGATGACCCGGTCCCTGGAGAGCACGTTCTGCTGGGCGCTGCGCAGTGCCTCCTCGCTCCCCTTGGACCTCTAGGGGCAGCCGGAGGGGAGACACGCCGCGACGCGGGGTTAGACACGCGGCCGGGGTGAATACTGGATCCTGATTGGTCGCTGAAGTGTTCCAATCAAGCGCGTGCGTTGGGTTACGATAACAGGACACCCGGCCTTTTAACAGCTCCGAAATCAATCAATGCGTTACACATCCAACATTAAACATAAGAAATGGTTGAATAGAACATCGATCAGGGTGGCAGGGCGGTCTAGCAAATGCTCCAACCTATCCTTTATTAAAGCACCTATTTTAACCAAAATGGCGGCGTTCAAGCGCATATTGCAAAAAATATATTTTTATGTTTGACTCCCAGCTGAGGGGTTCTGAGTTCGTAGCTCTAATGTTTATCGAATAAACACGAGGTTGTGATGGTATGAGTACTAGTCCTGGTAATGGTAGTGACTAGCCTGGCTATTACCAGACCAAGCTCAATCGTAGATTGCATTGCACGTTGGTCTGGGGAGGCTGCTGTCATTTTCTTCAGCACAAGAGGCGTGATCAACGGGCCTAGTTCAAACGACTCTGTACGCGATTGTCTGCTTGCCGTCGCTTCCCTGTCGTCATTGTGTTAAACCAGCCAATAGCGCGCCAGGGGGAAAAGCCAGCTTGTGGATTGGCTCCCTCAAAAACGTATCGGAAGCAGAAAGAAATGCATTGCCCTTCTCCGACCCTTCTGCAGGGCGAATTCAAATCGCCGGCAGAGCGGGCGGGGGGTACCCGGTCTAGGTAGTGGGGGTACCCGGTCTAGGTAGTGGGGGTACCCGGTCTAGGTAGTGGGGGTACCCGGTCTAGGTAGTTGGGGTACCCGGTCTAGGTAGTGGGGGTACCCGGTCTAGGTAGTGGGGGTACCCGGTCTAGGTAGTGGGGGTACCCGGTCTAGGTAGTGGGGTACCCGGTCTAGGTAGTGGGGGTACCCGGTCTAGGTAGTGGGGGTACCCGGTCTAGGTAGGGGGTACCCGGTCTAGGTAGTGGGGGTACCCGGTCTAGGTAGTGGCCGTACCTCCTCCAGAGCTCTGCACGAGGCCTGCGTCTCCAGGATGGTGCGGCCGTGTTCCCCCAGTTTCCTCAGGGCGAACTCCAGCTGCTGAGCCACCGGCCAGCTGGGGTCTGGTAGCAAGTCCTGCTGCTCAGCCTGTATAACCACCGTGCGCACGCACACGCACACGCACACACACACACAACTTGCTGCTAGTGCGCTTAAATAATATACAGAAAACGCTCCCCTATCCTCCATTAAAGCACCTACCTGAACCAAAATGGCGGCGATAAAATGCATATCGCATAAAATAAAAAATCGGAAAAGCCTAACATCTTTCATTTCACAAAAGATTCGTCAACCAGGAACATGATCTTGGCGTGGAAGCATGCGGTTGGCAACTGATATGATCATGGAGGAATAATTTAGATTAAAAGTTCTTCACGCTTCCATCAGCGACGTGTCAGAAAAGTGATCTCTTTACCGACCGGCGTGTGCGATGTGTTCCAACAGGCGCCCTCCTTGCTTCCACCAGCGACAGTGAGGCCAAACCGGGGCCGATGATGCATTATTTATATAAATAACACGCCAAAACACCTGCGTGTGCTATCGGGCCATCAACCCGTGTTCTCACGTGTTCCTCGCGTGCGCTCATCGGGAGCGCAGAGCAACCGATACAACGCTAGATCCATCATCGACAAAAACAATGATAATAACAATAAGGACACAGAGGGGCGTCCGCACCTGTTGGGAGGCTCCCGGGACCACCTGCTGCTGCTGCTGCGTCTCGAAGGCGTCCAGCCGGCGCTCCAGGTCCACCTCCCGCTGCTCCCAAGAAACCTGCCGCTCTTCCCAGAGCTGGGGGGAGCACACACCGCCTCTCTTTATAACGGGAGTTACGAGGCGTCGTTCCACGCCGTGTTCCACTTTTATTTAACAATATGGATTCTTCCTGAGCGAGCTCGGAAACCCCAAACCACGCCGCATGCTTCTGTGGATTTCATGAACACCCGCGGTTCCTGGGACCCCCCCTGCCGAGCTGGGAGACACCGGGCTGCCATCGCTCGGGAAAAAACACTTCCTTTATCGCAGGAGATCAAAGCGGGGCTTTGTCGGAATGCTTCACGCTCTATTGAATATTTTTTACATTCCCTTGTAAAAGTGGAGCCGGTCATATTTCATTAGTAATTTCAATTGGGACTACTCCGGTTATAACATGACAAAATATGAGGAAGAGGAATATGCTGGCTGAATTCTTGTGATGAGTGTGTTTTGCACACATAGCCATCAGCATCGGTACATGTACTCAGTCAAACCACATGCCTACTCCTAGACATATGGTTTGACTCCCAGCCGAAATGTGCTCGGGTCAATCCCCGTGTCCACAGCCTTGAGCGAGGCTGAGCAAGCAGCCCTAGCCCCCGTCTGCTTAAGAAAGACAGAGCGTTGGGACAAAAGCATGGCGATTGTGTGTGTGTGCGTGCGCGTGCGTGTGTTCGTGTGCCTGTGTGTGTGTGTGGATGTGCGTGTCTCACCGTGCGCTCCGTCACCAGCTCCTCCTCCAGGGTGCGCAGGGCGCGCTCACGGCCCTCTCCCAGGCCCTTCAGGTAGAGGATCTCCTCCCTCTGCGTCTCCAGCTCCCTGCCGCGGCGCATGTCCTGCAGGCGCACCTCCTCCGCCCGCCGGTGCCACCCCATCACCTGGAGGCAGAGAGACGGACACGGGATGGATGGATGGAGGGAGGGATTGCGATAGATGCAAGGAGGGAGGCATGGCGTAGATAGATGGACACGGATAGAAGGATAGAGATAGAAAGATTGATAGAGTGCAGAATTGGACGATTGAGATGGATAGATGTATCTGGATGGACGCATAGAGAAAGATTGAGGGATATGGATTGAAGGATAAAGAGATGGTACCGATATATGGATAGATAAGGATAGATGGATAGAGAAAGATGGATAAGGATAGATGTGTAGATAGATCATTTGATATGGAAGACGGATAGAGCGACGGTACAGATGTATCAATAGAGAGATGGATCGATTTGGATAGATGTATAGAGATAGATCGTTGCATTATGGATAAAAGGATAGACAGATGGTACAGATAGATGTATAGAGATAGATGTATGGATATGAATAGAAGGATAGAGAGTCGATACAGATAGATCGATAGCAAGACAGAGAGATGGTACAGATAGGTCAATAGAGAGATTGATAGATATAGATAGATGGATATGGATACATGTATAGAGAGAGATAGATGGATATGGATACATGTATAGAGAGAGATAGATGGATATAGATACATGTATAGAGAGAGATAGATGGATATGGATAGAAGGGTCGAGAGGGTACAGACAGAACGATAGAGACGGATAGCAAGAGAGAGGGAGAGGTCACAGATAGAGCGAGCGAAGTGAGAGCCCCCCCCCCCCCCCCCGCCGTCCCCTCTCCCCCTCTCCCCTCTCCCCCCCCCCCGCCGTCGCCTCTCCCCCTCTCCCCCTCTCCCCCTCTCCCCACCTTCTGCGCTCCCTTGGCGTCCCCCAGCGCGGCGACCAACTCCTCCAGACCGGCCAGCTTCCCCTCCAGCTCCTCCGCCCGGCCCTCCGCCTCCGCTGCTCCTGCGCCTCCCTCCTCTCCCGCTGCGCCCCGGCGCGCTCCCCCTGCAGCTCCGCCAGCGTCAGGGAGAGCTGCTCCAGCCGGACCAGGGGCAGGGCGCCGGCACACTGCCGCCGCAGCGCGTGCACCGTCTGCCGCAGGTGGCGGGCGCGGCCGCGGCCGTCCTGCCGGGCCAGGTAGAGGGCGCGCTGGCCGGCGTCCAGGCGCTGCTCGGCCCGGAGCTGGTAGGCCTCCAGGGCGCGCAGGCGGGCCGTCAGGGCCTCGCACGGCCAGGGCCGCCGCCTCGCTGAGCTGCAGCGACACCACCTGCTGGTGGAGCCGGCCCAGGAGGGCCTTCTCGTCCGACTGGGACTGCGGGGGGGGGGGGGGGGGGGGGGGGGGGGGCAGAGAGGAGGAGGAGGGGGGTCGTAGGGAGATCCAGACCCTAAATCTGTGTTTTCAGTTGAATGCACCGAT